>NC_051159.1:151832478-151874978 GCF_013339745.2 Dermacentor silvarum | reverse complement strand
AAAGTTTTCTGTTCTAATGTGTGATGCAAAGTTCGCGGGGTCGAATTCACAAAGCTCTTCGTTCGTAAGTGCTCTTTGACATTGGTGGTTCACCTTCGGTAATATTTCTAACATCACAATTGAATTGGCCCTGAATAACTATTCTAGCGTAATATATTTTTGTGAATACGGGTTCATATTTTGCTAGGCATGGTGTAAGTAAGCGCTTCCCAACAGTCATCATTTGGAGCCCCCCCTCCTTCCCCCCTATTTTGTTCACGTGCGTGTGCAGACAGGTGCATGAAACATTTTCAGTCACTCGCTGCGCATGTGCTGAGCCACTTTGTAGCCTTTCACCAGCTGCAGTGTTCCACTTCGAGCCACGGAAAGCACAGGCCACCAAGCCCCTATCGACGATGAGTGAATCACGGCAGCCACGGACACTTCTGCGGTAAGTCGTAAACATATCGATGTTCACGAAGCGAGGCCAGGAACTAGAACATTTGGTTAAGGTAAATGCACGCGGGAACAGCTCATCCGGGCTTCATTGCCGTGGCCGACGGCCTTTGCTAATAACAGTTCGATCACAATGACAGTTCACAATGCTATCACAATGCTAATAACAGTTCTATCACAATGAGGCGTTTGTGAATGCGGGCCGTTATGCGTATGTGCAACGAAGTCGCCTTAAAACTGATTGCGGAATGGTGTTTAGTGCGGGGTAGGCTGTCAGCCTATAATTCTTTGAAAGTGATATTGAATTTGCCGCTTGATTACCACATGTGGAGGCCTAGTCGGAAGAGCGCTTGAGCGCGCTATACACATGCTCACAGGCTTTAGACTCGTTGATCCGCCTAGGAAGCACCCAATTAACGTTGTTCTCACCAAGGGCGGTGACTCGGGCTACGCGTGCTATATGTCGTAAGCTAAGGTGTCTTTTCCGTAAGAACAAAAGCATCCAGCAGATTAGCTTTGCCATATTTTTTTATTAAGCCTATTATAGTAAGCAGAACATTGCTCGGTATAGGCGGTGCAGGATAGTGTTTTTGTTTCTTATACTTTTTTGCCATTCGTGTACGACGAATATTGTTCGGCCGTGCCTTTTTCTAGCCCCCTCGTGACGAATAAGCGTTCGGCGGGCGCTGAACAGAGCGACATGCACTTCGTTCATGTGGGAGGCACTCCCCGAGATGTTGCCATGAAGGTGGTGCAAACACAGGTATGTCCGTTGACCTGAGCTTGCGCATCGATTGCCCCCAGATCGGGCTTACGGCTTGTCTTTCCTTATTTGGAAGACATCGAATAAGTGGTGTGCGTCACACATCACGCGTCATTCGCCATATACCACAGAGCGTTGACGCAACCTCGTTACACAGCGAGTGTGTTGACGCGGCTAGCTCCGTCATATAGATAAAAAATTGCGTAGCTTGCACTGGCTAGGCTAAGCACTACCAAGTCATCCCCAGCAGCTTCCGGAATTTATTTATTATTGATAGATTATTGATAAGCTATTGATTGGCTATCGATTGGCTATCTATGACTGAGTAAGCTTAAGCAGTCCCAAGCATGCTTAGCTAGACTTAGCCAGGCTCAGCTTCGCTAGTTCACAGGGGCACGTGCCATTGCGCTTGGACCCTCTCTGCACAACCGCCAGGATCGGCCCACATTTTCTGCTCGCGAATCACGGACTAACGGCTGGCTTAAACAGCTCCGCTGTTAATTTAGGCCTTCAAATAATGCTAGATAACTGTTTTGTGGCCAGTATAGCGCTAACAAACCAGCTGAATTAGTGAGCACGGGAATGGATCTTGGGGGCTGTTCAGCTTGAACATAACCAAGAACTTTTCTTGTGGGTGAACCCGCTTGCTAACTTGTCTTTTCAGTATAAAGCAGTATCACTAATGTGTGAGATAAGACGTACTGCAAGCATCAAGGAGGAGTTCTTTTTATCTGCACATACAGGAAGGGTTAGGGACAAGCTGGGTGCTGAGATTATATGCGGGGGCGATGCTGTCTTCTCATTTCATCTTCCCACACAAGCAACAGCCCTAATGGAACGTTAAGCTTGGTGACAAAGAAGGATCGGATTTCACTACAGCTGAAATTCGGGTTATAGTTGATTATTCCTGATCGTCAAATACCAGCGCGTAAAAACAAGGGACAAGAACCTCGCTGTGTATGTGTCTCTTTACGTTCGTTCCTTGCTTTTTATGCCCTGGTATTTGACGATCAGGAATCACACATAATTGAGTTCGTGTAAACATTGCACACATATAGCATAGGTATGTCGAAGCCAGCATGTTTGCGAGGGTCTAGATGGCGAATACCGGTAATAAATGTTATGTGGTCATTCATTAGGCCACGTATGCGGTAAACCTCTTTCCTCCTTCTTGCAGGAAGAAGACAACTCCTTTTATGTGTGCGACCTGCGGGAGCTGAGGAACAGAGTGCGCCTCTGGCGGCAGGAGCTACCGCGGGTGGTTCCACACTACGGTGACATATCGTTGCACGAATTTCCAGGCCTAACAGTTTTCATATACAAAAAAACATCGCATATCTACGACGTGAATGATGATGAGTGGGCGAAGCACCGGGGGATCATTCGGGTAAAACGCCGGAAGCGTTCTGCGGAAGCCGGAAGCTGGCTTCCGGAACCGGAACCGGAAGTGGAACCGGAAGCGGAAACTAAAGCGGAAGCCAGCTTCCGGTTCCGGCTTCCGGAAGCCGGACCTTGTCGTACATATACTATATATATATATATATATATATATATATATATATATATATATATATATATACATAGCCGTCTCCATGCCGACCAGAGCTACGGACTACGAGGGACAAGGCTCGGCCCTAAGGTGCTTCGCCCCTAAAAGGTCCTCAGACACTGAGCCTTGGCTCCGAAAAAAACAAAAAAAAAAACATTGAGGTTGCTTAAGCTTCGCCTTTAAGAGTGGAACGCGATAACGTTATCGGGCCCCGTTCGCATCGCATTTTTCCTTCAGTGGGCTTCAGTACAACATAGAACGCGGGAAAGCCAGCTTACAAAGACCCAGCTTACACTGATCCCCTTAAAGTCGGCTTCGCTTTTAAACAGAAATGCATAGCTAGGAATGCGTTTTTCCAGGGGCAATATAAGTCGTCTTATATTAGAATGGGAAGACCCTAGCGCCTTTTTTAATTATTTTATTAATTCTTTGCTATTGCCCCGACACGCGCGCGTGTCCGAAACGCATTAGGCAGGCGAAGTCCCAGGAGGAGGAAATAAACTTTATTGAGGCGAAGTCCCAATTTGACCTGCTGAGGATGCGAGTGCCATCTGGATAGCATTTTCGCAAGTAAACTACCCGAGCGCGCCACTGTTGGTATGGTAGAAATGTTGGAAAAGGGGTTTCTGTTTGAGTTTCCTCGTAACAGAATTATGTTTTCTCGTACATTCAAATTACAATCCATTTCTGTTTTAGTTTCCTCGTAACAGAATTATGTTTTCTCGTTCATTCAAACTACAATTCGACGCCACCATGTCTGTAGGCTGTGGTTAAGTCGTACTTTACCGTTTTTCTGACGCATTTCACTATGAGAAATTCAATTTTGTTCACCAAAACCTTCCGCCACGCGGAGGGCCTGCGCGGTCAGGGTGGTTGGGGATTATTTTCTCCGCCACGGGACGTCGACATCCACGCCGACGCCGGATTTTCTTTGACACGGGGCCCTTAACGCTGTCGCGTTAAAATATGTATATTGAGCTCCCTGGGGCTCAAATGCATTTAAGCTTTTCTTACTTCGTTTATATAATCGATAGCACCTCCCCATTTATCGCGACATTCGGCTGGATCAAATGGCGACTAAAGGGGTAAACAAAACATTCATTTAGCGGAGCACACTAGCAGAACTATATATATATAGAGTACCCATATGCATGTACATGTGCGTTTAATAGTCCAGACAAATACACTGGCACAGATCGTCACTGTTCTTCTCTTGGTGCAGACGGTTAAAGCGTTTTTTCGCGTAACGCACAAGACGATAACAGTAATAAAACGAAAAAAAAATCTCACTTGTGAAGAAACGTAATGTTAAACCCGATATTTTCTTTATTTGTTTTTCAGCGATAAAGGCTTGCACGGATCCCGTCGTCATACAAACTCTAGCATGCGAAGAAGTGAACTTCGACTGTTCAAATAAGGTGAGAGGAGGGCTGCACAATTAGAGTCCTACTTTAACGCTACCCGCCCTGGTGGCTTAATGGCTGGGACCTTGCACTGCTAAGCACGAGGCCGCGGGATCAAATCCCGGCCGTGGCGGCCACATTTCGATGGCGGCGAAATGCGAAAACGCCCGTGTACCGTGCATTGGGTGCACGTTAAAGAAGCCCAGTTGGTCAAAATTAATCCGGTGTTTCTCACTACGGCGTGCCTCACAATTGAATCAGGGTTCTTGCACGTAACATCCCAGAATTTAGTTGTTGTGGTGGTTGTTTTCTTACTTTGAGGCTGCCTGAGTCATAAAGTAACATCGTGAATTGCGGTGTAATATGGAAGCGTCAGTGCAGCGACCGTGTAGCTTCATTAACGTCAATGACAACATAATTTGATCGAGTGTTTGCGCGCACTCGCACAGACGTATTGCATAGGTATAGTACATCCACACACGGCAAATACATCATAGCCCACATTACTTTTTTTATGAACTGCGGAGATATGTTAAATGATCTTGTTGGTAGATTCCAGAACCGGGCACGAACAAGACAAAGGGCGAAACGAAGTATACTTAGACAAGCATAATTGGTGTGTCCCATCGTATGCTCTGCTCGAGCTCGTTCCCGTTATCATTTAATCTACGCGGATGTATAAATAACTATAGACTACAGCCGTAGCCTGCACATTTAAATGCAACTTTCTAGTATAAACTATTGTGTCGCCAAGAAATTGATGCTTGTCCTTATTTTGCGGAAAACTAATATTTTTTCTCCCTCTTCGACAGTGGGAAATCGAGGTGCTTGTCAACGCCGGTATTGACGTCACTCGGATTCTTTACGCCAACCCAGCCAAGCAGACATCCCATCTAGAGTTTGCCAAAAATGTTGGAGTAACTTTGATGACCTTCGACTGCGCGGAAGAACTGGAGAAGATTTCAGACAAGAAGGCCAGGTTGTATAGCGGAAGCGTGTGAAATGCAAAAAAAAAAAATGTTAGCTCGGAAGTTAGCCTGGGATGACACGTGGCAGGCGAGTTGAAAACGGAAACCTGCCTTCAAGAAGGCTAAATAAAAAATGAGGACGCTTAAGCTTCGTCTTTAAGAGCGGAACGCGATACCGTTATCGGGCCCTGTTCGCATCGTATTTTTCTTTATTATTTGTTTTCTTTTCATTATTATTCTTTATTATTTGTTTGCTGTTGCTTCGAGGCGCGCGCGTTTCCAAAATGCATTAGGCAGGCTAAGTCCTATTTTGACCTTGACTGAGCTTGATTGTGAGATTTACCGAACCAGGCGTTTTCTGGGTTTGCACCTGGAGTAGTAGAGCTATCGCTCTAAAAGGACTAATCCTTTCTTCTAGAATTAGGAATGCTTTCTTTCGGTATTCTACGTTGAAACTGCACTTCCTGATCAGCTTCACGTTTCCGCTTGTTTTAAGGTGCTCGGCACTGACGTTGTGCCGGTTTCGAGCCGCATTTTCGAATTTCCTTTCCTCAAGGCGCTATTTGCTTCCCGAAGCCATGTCAGTTGAAAATTCCGTAACTTGCAAGGCCTAATGAATTTTCAGTAGAATTTTGTCGTCAATAAGTGTGACAGTACCAGTGGGACTAGCGGTGCATGTATCGTGTGACGTCACGCTTGGCAGCGCAACACAATAGCCGATGAGCTATCGTGGTGGGTTGCAGCAACTAGCGCAAGATATTTATATTTTTGTTAATATAAAAATAATAAGCCACTTGTAAACATGCAAATATACAACCTGGAAAATTTTATAGGCTTTCCGCCATCAAAAGAAACCGAATTTGCCGAAATACTTGAAGTATAATGTAGCGCTACACAATGGCGACATTTATGCTGCCTCATTGTGTGCCCGACGATTTCACAGAAAGAATACCCCGGCTTTGTCTATAGACAAAGAATGTAATCTAATCTACCTTTACCTTCAGCTGTTAAAAAGAAGCTGACTTAACTCGAACCCAATTTCAATTTAATACTATACAACAGAAGTGACCTCTTTAGAATATCAGGGAACCGACTTGAAGATGGTCAAAAGCCTGCCAACTTACATATGAGCAGGATATTTATTTTTACTCTAGTTTGAAAATTACGATAACAAAATAAGAAAGGAAACTATCATATCTCGATATTTTATAAGAAAAATTTGCGATCAAATTATTTGAAGCATACCTGTTGAACGGTTTTAATTGCGTGAAACAAATTTCTGTTTATGTAGCACGTGTAGAACTTACAAATGTTTTTTTTTTTTTTTTTCAAGCGAAGCTTGCATTGACTCACAAGTGTCGGCGGTGACGGTGGTGTCACGCTAAAACCCTATCGAAAACCTGTCGAAAACTCGCGTCTCGTTGACTTGGTATCACCATGCTTGGTATATACCGAAATTGGCATGGAAGGGTACGAATGTATGACTAACTTGACTGATACGTCATGACATCAATAACATCACATGCTCGTCAGTTACGTTGGGATTAACGATAATAAAATCATGTGTGGCGCATACCCGCATTGGATGCGCGGGTGTGCGCCAGGGCTTTACGGGTATGAGCCGGGGACAAGAAAGAAAGACAGAAGTAATCCGACAATCAGGGTTGTTTGGTGTGTCGCGGGGAGGGAAAGGGAAGGAAAGGGGGTTGGCGCGCGATCCACCGGGCTTCCCTCGCCTCAGAGCAGTTTCGGCGCCTGGATGGGAAGGCCGTCCATGGTGCGTTCCGCCGAGGAGCAGGCTGTGTTTGAGCAACGGCGCCGCGAACTCACTCGGGAAAGGGCTCGTCGTCGACGTGCCGATTCTAGTGTGAGGGCTTTCGAAGCCCAGGCGTAACGTCAGCGAAGAGCCGCGAACCCCGAGTTGCGGGAGCGCGATGTTGAGGCCTTACGTCAGCGAAGAGCCGCCGACCCTGAGTTTAGGGCAAACGAAGCAGAACGCCTGCGACAACGTCGTCTTGCCACAAGCTTTGCTTACACCCATTTTCTCGACAGGGGGAAAGCTGCTGATATTTTTAAATAGATCTTTCGAAAAACTCTGTTAACCGAAGAAACCGCCTTAGGAAGTTTATAAAATGGACTTTATGAAAGTGTGGCTTTTATTTTGCTGCGGTTTACAAAATCGTTGTTCCATTTTTCGGGCGTCTTGCGATCTTCTTAGTATCGCTATAAATCCTCTCAAAGCTTACTCTGGCGAGAGCGCAATTTACACTTTTTACAATACATTTTGTTTTTGTGTTATTGCAAACAAATTCATCGATATATAGGTTCCACAGTTGCCGAAAAGCGGCATTAATGCCTTTCGAAAGCATTGCCGAGACGGAAATTGACCAGCACAACCTAAAGTGATGGTTACGAGCACTCGCACTGATTAGCGCCTAACGTATCTTTCTAGGCTTCTGCTAAGGATCAGAGCTCAAGGAGGCTCAATCGAATGCAAGATGGCCACAAAGTATGGATGTTCGCTAGAAGAAACCGCATCTCTGCTGCGGACTGCAAGCGATTTGGGCCAGTCTGTGGTTGGCGTTGCGTAAGTCAATGTTGATGCTATTTGCTCAATATTCCCGTTCCTTAATGCGATTGATATATTTAAGATACTTCACGCGCTTCCCGGTGTCTGACTATGCCCGGTTATAACAGTTTTCCCGCCAAAAGGGGGTAACTGTGTATGTGCCGCTCTTAAAAGAGCGAAAAAAAAAAGAAACCTTTAGAATTTATCCGGTGCTGGGCGGAATCGACCCCGCGTCATTTATATGCAGGCATGCGCCATGCGCGGAGTTCGCGGCGGCGTCGCTAGAGGGCGCAGTGTGTCCAGAGGGATGCGCCGGAGAACCAGAGAGGAACCCGGCTACATATGCGACTCGTACTTGAAGCGTTTCGGTGGTGGCAATAGGGTGTGTCGCTGCATTGGCTTAATGCTAATCGCACTAACGTCAATAATTATCGTGCAGATATGAGTTCTGGGGGAAATTTTTTCTTACTTTCATTACTTTCTTAGGGTGCTTTGCGTTAAGCAGCGTCTTTTTAGAGCCGAAGTAATGCGATATCTGACCGACTTGATATAGAGGTGTAAGAATTTGAACATTTAATGGTGTAGCATTCTTTGCCTAATCCCCACCCAGTTTGGCCTGGATGGCTGGGTATTTGTTTGGCCTCGTATGATGATCGCGCAAAACGTTTTTTTTTTAAAACTCAGTCCCCTTCCAGGATCGAACTCAGGCCTGCAGCATGGTAAGCGAGCAGATATCCCCGGCGTCACGCGAACTTTCTTTTCTTTCGTGGTATTTATTGCGATGATTAAAAATGGTGTACGTACGGGAACTACTTACAGTATTGTAAGCACCGCATAGTCATAGCTAATGACAGGACAGCCAGCAGTGCATACAAAGAAAATTACCATCATACAAAACAACAACCTCCATCGCACTATAAACTATAGGAAGAAGGTAAACACATAATAAAAAGTGGATACCAATCCGGCTGAGAGTCATCTTGAATGACATTTATGATCGGTGCCACGCTAACATTTGACAAGCGGCGCAGAATTGTACGTATCATACTTAAGTACGCACCGTCTCGTGGTAGCTGTCTTGGGCACAACTGATGGAGTGAAGAATGATGTGTGTGTATGTGTGTGTGTGTGTGTGTGTGTGTGTGTGTGTGTGTGTGTGTGTGTGTGTGTGTGTGTGTGTGTGTGTGTGTGTGTGTGTGTGTGTGTGTGTGTGTGTGCACGCGTGTGCGTGTGTTTCGCGCAAATGCTCTCGCATAGCTAAGAGAATCATCGTATATGAGTTCTGCCAGAACATTTTAACTTTTATTGCGATAGCAATTATATGGACACTCAAAAGCAGATTTCTGCCGTCGGCGTCGCCGTCGCCGTGAGGTTCCGTATGACGTCATTTGGAGAAGAAATCGTCGCCGCGCGCCGAACGCTGTATGTGCGAGTGAAAGGGCGCGAGGGGCGCGTCTTTCACGGGGAGTGAACGCATGGCGGAGAACAAACGCGCGTTCTGCGCCGTGCTCGCTTAAGGGCTGCAGAAGTAGGCGTCTCTGTTCTCCTTCACAATCACCATGTATGTAGAGCAAACGCGCCTTCTTCCGACGAGCGAGAGGCCGTGGGGGAGGGGGAAGGAAGGGAGGCGACGTTTAGCTGCGGAACGCAGTGCCTATTTATATCAGAGGCTCCGGCAACAGTCACCAACGCCGCACGCATATTGAGCGAACGCGGGCAAAACGCCGATGGCGTCGACAACAGTTCTGCGTGTTGCCGATGCTGCAGCATGTCCAAGTTTATACAGCTGATAAAGCTAATATCATTATTCCGTATAGCTCTCTACAAGTTTGCTATCGCAATTGATGCTTCGCCTTTCAGGTGAAACTGCGACAACTTTTTTCTTATACACGTTGTAGCTACTGACAACGTCAGTTCTCAGTTGAGCCTACCACGCTGGCATTTTCTGTGAAAATATTAAACATGTCGCAGTTTCGTCCGAAAGGCGAAGCATCAATTGCGATAGCAAATTAGTAGAGAGCTATTCCGAGTAGGGATAGTAGTTTTATCGGCTGCATAAACTTGGACACATTCGCTTACTAACTTAATTAACAAGTGTGGTGTCAGCGCGCACAAGAATAGATCCCACTCAATGACCACAGACAACCACTGTCAAAACGCTGGCAGCAAGCGCCGCCGCCGCAGCGAGCGAAGGTTCGTGCGGTCTATCGCTTCAACGGAAACTGAGCGGCAAATGCAAAGCGCATACAAAGGTCAGAGCCGTGTGGAGATTAGAGACGGTGCGGGCGACTGCCGAAGCCGCGCAAAGTACAAGCGCAGTTGTTGGCAGAGTAAAAGCTGCCCCCCCCTCCCTCCCGCGCTGCCTTCCCGCTTTCCTCCTTTCGCGTGGGAGATTGAGTGGCCAGTTCCCCTTGCGCCCGGTTGCAAGATACGCATTTGGTGCCGCCGCACAGCGTCGCCCCGACTCCCTCCCTCCCATATCCCCACGGCCTTTCACGCGACGGCCGTCGCGTTTGCTTTCCGCCGTGCGTTCGCTCTCCGTGATAGCGCGCGTCCCCCGCGTGCTTTCACTCGCGCATACGGCGCGCGGCGACGATTTTATCACACTTGGACTTTATACGGAACCTCACGGCGATGGCGACGGCGATGACGACGACGACGACAGAAATGCGCTTGAAGTGTCCATATATCGCAATAAAATGAACTCATACAGTGCGCAGTACCCCCGGCACGCGTGCGTCGAGCGCAGTATTGCCTCGCTCAGAAATTTGTTTGCCCGTCTATCTCAGGCAACTGTTACACTGGCACAGTGCAATAGCCTGTGAGCATCTGTTGCCATCGAGATACGCTGGTGGCCGTTGTTGGTGCTCCTATCTAAACAGTTTGCTTTAACGTTCTCTGTTATAAGACGATAAGGGCGTACAGCGGGCGCGCCACAGCAGACGCCAAACCCGAAAGCGCAGACGTGCCTAATCGCATCACTTGGCCATTCCGCCGTTGCCTCAGCCATCATCGCTGCACATCATCATCAGCCTATATTATGTCCACTGCAGGACGAAGGCCTCTCCCTGCGATCTCCAATTACCCCTGTCTGGCGCTAGCTGATTCCAACTTGCGCCTGCAAATTTCCTGGCTTCATCACTCCACCTAGTTTTCTGCCGTCCTCGACTGCGCTTCCCTTCTCTTGGTATACATTCTGTAACTCTAATGGTCCACTGGTTATCCATCCTACGCATTACATGGCCTGCCCAGCTCCATTTTTTTCTCTTAATGTCAACTAGAATATCGGCTATCCCCGTTTATTCTCTGATCCACAGCGCTATCTTCCTGTCTCTTAACGTTAGGCCTAACATTTTCCGTTCCATCGCTCTATGTGCGGTCCTTAACTTGTTCTCGAGCTTCTTTGTTAACCTCCAAGTTTCAGCCCCATATGTTAGCACCGGTAGAATGCAATGATTGTACACTTTTCTTTTCAACGACAGTGGTAACCTCCCATTCAGGATTTGGCAATGCCTGCCGTATGCACTAAAACACAATTTTATTCTTCTGTAAATTTCCTTCTCATGATCAGGGTCCCCTGTGAGTAATTGACCTAGATAAACGTACTCCTTTGCAGACTCTAGAGGTTGACTGGCGATCCTGAATTGCAAATGAGGCATTTCTCGCTCGAAGGACACTCACGTATACCCTTCTTCCTTCTATGTATATATAAGAAAGAAGGGTCCGGCCTTCATCACTCATGATGAAAGCGGGAACCCGACCGATACGCCCAAATTAAATTTTTGTTTTCCCTTTTCTACGTGCGCTTGCACTTCTTTCAATTAACTACAATTACATCAATCAAGAGAAAGGTGTTTTACATGACAGTTGATGTGCGGTTGCACCACCTAAAGCCTGACAACGCGAAGTAGGTGAATGTTGTATTCTTAGTTACTAAGGCTATATGTAGCGCCAATGGCGCCAAATGGGACGGCGTCAAGTAAGCAAGGCGTACGAATGAGACATATCTTGGGGAACAGTTTTCCTTAGCTTCGTGCATGAAACTGCCAAACATCACGCCGAGCTAGTCTGCCAAAATGAATCAGAGAAATATTAACAACCAGCCGGTCAATAAATTATTTATACGCAGTGTTTGTTTACGTTGCGGACTCCCTGGCACTTCGAAGAGACTATAGAACCTGTTTCCACGTTTCCAACCTTGTGTTCTGTGCGGAATATAGGCTGTACTCCTGCCTATATTCTGCCTATGTTCTACCTATATTTCGATTGAATATGGTCGCAATTACTTTAGCTACAACTCAAAATTCTATTTTCCAGGTTTCACGTCGGCGCCATTCATTACGATCCGGATACTTTTACGCTCGCTATCGCTCAAGCTCGAGAAGTCTTCGACATTGCTAAGGAGTTAGGAATGGAGATGAATGTGCTTGATATCGGCGGAGGATTCCCAGGAGGCATCCGAACGCGAGATTCTTTCGAGAAGGTAAAGAATTAGGACTAAACAAAGTGCATGCATTTTTCGCATTGTGTCCACGGTGTAGCTACACCAACATCTAATATCGGGAGATATCTGCCCAAAAACCTGAAACTAAATGCACTGACCTTCTCTTCTCACTGTTTTCTCAAAAAATATTTCTTATCCACTGGCACAACAGTATGTGGAGCGCTAATGTACTGGAGATATTATCTTGGGAGAGATTATATTTACACGTATAGAGAATCAACCAGCCGTCTCCTGCAATTGCAACAAGTTCTCTAAAGTAATCAATCAAAATAACTGTTAATTTTATTTGTTGAGATGGTAATTAGCAATTACCGCCATTTTCCTGATGTCTACCTTCACGAATAATCTGGCGCCAAAAAATAACTTCTTTATCTCTACTTTTATCGAAACATTTTGCATTTATCATGTCTCTTTCTTAGCATAGGATGTGGGAACAATTTGGAATATATATTCGACACACACATGTTCATATGTTGGATATGAGGGTTACGGGGCATATGTCTTTCTTTTTTCTTTTTTTCTATCAAGGCGAGAACACTCATTTCGCTAATAGAATAATTAAAAAAGTCAAATTGCAGTTATTCGTGTGCGAATCTTCAAGCCATCAAAAGTTGCGGAAGCAGTGGAAGCAGTGTTTGTCATAGCCTAGTTTAGTATATTGTATAAATTAAGTATTGCAGTTTGCCCACGGATCAATTGATCCGTGGCAAACTGACATAAACGAAAGTCTTCTACAAAAAAATTAACATGTGTCGAATGTGTTAACTTCTGATTGCTTTCAGTCACGGTAATGCTTATCCGGATCACCAGTTATGTGGAGGCAGCCGCTGAGAGGGAGCCGCGACGGCCACGATTTATTGGAGCCGGCCAGCCACGATGGTGATGGTACCAGGGAGAGGCAGGTGGATGCGACCGCCCAGGCCGGGCACCCTAGCATGTCGTATTAGCGTTCAAATGTGCACGCGGCGTTCTTTCTTAGGCGGATCTGTAGCTTATTGTCGTTCCGCTAGCATACCATATACGCTTTCATAAAGACCACATCTACAAAAAACAGTCTTAAAGGTTAGCGGGCACTTGGCTTTCAAAACTCATGCAATTTCACTGCCCAGGTATGCCAAGCCGTGAGAAACGCGCTAGACCTGCACTTCCCTGAGTCCAGCGGCATCAGCGTCATAGCCGAGCCCGGTCAGTACATGGTGACGGCGCCCTACACTCTGGCAGCCAAGGTGGTCGCCAAGCGGACCCAGCAAACCAGCATCGACGGTACGTTTTATACGCGTTCCTTGCGTGTGCAGAGGTCACGGGTTCGACTTCCGGTGGTGGCAGCGGCCATATTCTAATGGATTGGAACGCAAGAACACTAGTGTACTTCATTGCACGTTCAATAAACCCAGATGGTCAAAATTATTCTGGATCCCTCCAATATACGGGTGTCTCTAAAAGGCCATGTGTTGCCCTTGGTGCGTGATCCCCAGTCAGTCGGTCGGTCGGTCGGTCGGTCGGTCGGTCGGTCGGTCGGTCGGTCGGTCGGTCGGTCGGTCGGTCGGTCGGTCGGTCGGTCGGTCGGTCGGTCGGTCGGTCGGTCGGTCGGTCGGTCGGTCGGTCGGTCGGTCGGTCGGTCGGTCGGTCGGTCGGTCGGTCGGTCGGTCGGTCGGTCGGTCGGTCGGTCGGTCGGTCGGTCGGTCGGTCGGTCGGTCGGTCGGTCGGTCGGTCGGTCGGTCGGTCGGTCGGTCGGTCGGTCGGTCGGTCGGTCGGTCGGTCGGTCGGTCGGTCGGTCGGTCGGTCGGTCGGTCGGTCGGTCGGTCGGTCGGTCGGTCGGTCGGTCGGTCGGTCGGTCGGTCGGTCGGTCGGTCGGTCGGTCGGTCGGTCGGTCGGTCGGTCGGTCGGTCGGTCGGTCGGTCGGTCGGTCGGTCGGTCGGTCGGTCGGTCGGTCGGTCGGTCGGTCGGTCGGTCGGTCGGTCGGTCGGTCGGTCGGTCGGTCGGTCGGTCGGTCGGTCGGTCGGTCGGTCGGTCGGTCGGTCGGTCGGTCGGTCGGTCGGTCGGTCGGTCGGTCGGTCGGTCGGTCGGTCGGTCGGTCGGTCGGTCGGTCGGTCGGTCGGTCGGTCGGTCGGTCGGTCGGTCGGTCGGTCGGTCGGTCGGTCGGTCGATCGATCGATCGATCGATCGATCGATCGATCAATCAATTAATTATTACGAAGGAAAAGAGGGTTCACAAGAAAATGGGGACTCGATGTAATCAAGGTACATGTCTTGTTCGACCAATAAAGAAAGGCTTGATTTCTAGGCACCCTAGTTTCATTACTTCCATGTGTCCTCCTATACAAGCGAGGTGACTGACAGAAACGTGATGATAACTCTGTTTAAGTAATATCGAAGTTGGCATCGCTAGCCTATACAAGGCTGAGCGTATGAGACATTACTTGTACAAAACACTTTCTTCCTTTCCCATAGGTACCTTGTGTTATCGCCATGATGTGTACTTGAACGCAAGTAAGGAGAATTGCATTCCACGAGAAATGTACACCTTCCTGGACATCAGGTTACCAGCCGCTCTATGTTAGTGAGAGTAACATCAACTTTATTTCACAAACTGCTCTTTTTCCGAAATGTCGTCTCTGATAACATGTCACGTGGTGCTTTATGGTTGGTAAATTTCATGGATGCGCTGAATATGCTGAGCGAGGAGTCGCCGGAATGTGGGAGAGAGGTGTACCGAGGAGAGTGGTTCAGCTCATCTACAGGTGGGGAAGGCACGGGGGCAGAAGGTAGGAATTGCTTTTCAGGATGGGTAAACCGTATCATTTACTAACATCCAGAAGTTGCAATTACTGCAAAAGGGAGCGTTTCGCAACGTTGTTAACTTTTCGCGGTTTGAGCATACTGAGATTACTTTGTTCAGCACTTCCCGCGGCGCCAGTCACGAAATTGTATGAAGGCATTTTGATTAAGCGTTACAAAACCAGTATTATGCAAAAATATATATATATATTATTGTAGAACTGTCAAAATTAAAGTGGGAATAAGTGTCCTTGATGTACACGCTTGTACTGCTTGGCTGAATTCAATGGCCCGAACTACTTATGGTCGCCAAATGTTATGTTCTGAACTTTCATATCTGTTAAACAATTACGCCATTATAAAATCATAGCGAATTACTATTTACATATCGAAATTTTATTGTGTAATACTTCGATTATGTCTGAATTCACTTTTAATTTATTATTGTCATTGTTTCTGCCGTAATACTGTCCGCACATTTGAGTGACTACGAAGAAAACGCCTTTTATAGGAGGGCACCGACCTTCACCAAGCCTTTCGCCAGGCTTTTGGTCGGTTCCCCGCTGACATCACCGTAACGTCGACGTTAAATAAATCGAAACTTATTCTGGATCAAGAAAATACGGCGAGGGTTTAGCGAGATGACTCGTCGAGTAAGTGTGAAGGATGACTGGGTAGCCACCGCACACTTGGCAGTGCAGGTGACTGTGCCGGCGCTCTGTGTTACAAGGAGTGTTATGGCATTGTTGGTCAGTGTGAGTGCTTGTGGTTTGTCAAGTGGGGAAGCATCTTTGCGACTTAATGCACGAGAAGGAGCGGGAAAAAGAGTTTGCGTCAACTGTCACGTGTCTCGAAGTTTGGATCTACTCTATTTTCCGCGCTCTGCACGATGAGTCCTCGGCCAAATAAGCATCGTGCCGCGCAGGAGGGTTTCTCGGCATCTGTGTCTCGAGATCGAGGCACAGGTGCTGGTGTTCCGGTATCCACTTCAGGATGACGTGTAGCGCGGGGTAAAGTTTCACGTGTGATGAAAGCGTTGCTTGAATGCGGGGAGGTAAAGCGTTGTATAGCTTTATGGACCAGCAAGCATCCAGGATGCAATGTGGTGCATTACACGGCGTTGCGAAAATGCGTTACGCTGAAGTAGTAATCTTGGAAAAAGAAACGCGCCACCATCATTGTAAGAAGGGGCGATACGTAGCGCGTAATCTGTACGTAATAGAAGTATTCCTCGCTAGATTACTACTTCAGCGTAACGCATTTTCGCAAAGCCGTGTAATGCACCACAGTGTATCTATGTGCTCGCTGGTACATAAAGCTGTCTCTATAGCCATAGAGTCGCAAAAACGATGTATTCGGATCAACATCTCATCACTCATTAATGAAACAGTAACATTATTAGTAGGAGGAGGAGGAGAAGTACTCGTACTTGTTCAATTTACGAGCGCGCAAACTCATGCAGCCGCCCTACAACCGGCCCCGCAAATATTTGACGACGTTGTGGGGCGACACGTGTCATCCTTTGGACATGCTTGAGGACAGCGTGCCCTTCTTCGAGGTTTCCGTGGGCGAGTGGCTGGTCATCGACAACGTGGGCGCCTACGGAATGGTCAAAGCGAGTGGCTTCAACGGCACCGGCTTCCCACCGGTTCATTACATAACCCATGCGGAGGACGCACCGCGCGTCGCCCGTCTTCTCGAAGCATCTCCGCTCACACCAGGCTACAGTCAGCCCCTGCAGGCCATGAAAAAAGCAGTTTTTCGGGAATAACCCAAGGGTTACTGAGTCGTGCATCATGAGAGCAAGCAGTGGAGGCACCATATTCCCGTGCCGTCTTCGATGCCGCCAACAAAATTGCGTTTTCGTCTTGAGGAATTTCTGTAGCACCTGAACTCAGAATAAGAACTCCAAATCGTCGTCGCTTACTTATGATCGTATGAACCGTTGAACATAAGGAGTTCATTTTATGTACAGGCTCCTTGTAAGCCATTGTGAAGTTGTAGGTGTCCTGGTTCCCATTGAAGCACTGTACCCCAAATTTTTAGTGTATTAAAGAGAATTAAAGGTTGTCCTCCCATCAAATGGTCCGCTTCGTTTTCTGGTGCAAAAGAACCTTTGATTCAGGTGTATTTTTTTAGAGTGAAAGCTCTACTACGCCATGTCTCGCAAGGTCATTCATCGCGTGGCAATGACCTTGAGCCGCCGGAGCACAAGTGTGGCAGGTGGTACGTCACGCCACGTGATCCGCTGCGGAAAGGCGTCGCAGCTGCACTCGCTCGGAGACTCGCCGCTGCGGTACAACGTGACTAGGCGAGGATTTAACGGCTGCTTCGCCGGTACTTGGTCACTCAGGGGGTGTTCCAATTCTGGCCAGCATCGGAGACTGTCTACGTAGACAGCTAAGGAGACAGCCGAGACAGCTTTGAGGCCATGTAATGGAACGCGTTTCGAGCCGTCTGGTTGACGTATCGAAGACGCGTCTGCGACGAGACGCCGCCTCACGGCGACAAGAAAAAGTAAAAAAAAAGCACGCATTATTTCTGTATTTTAAGTCCTTGCGCCTGCGAACCTATGAAAAACACGATGTGACTTACATTAAGGGCGTGGGAAAGCACGTCTACGTTTTCTTGTCCGCAGACGACCTTCCTGTCGGCTTTCCATGCATCCTGTTCAGCCGCCATCTTGTTTGGACAGGAAAGTAGCCTGCATCGTTTCTGACTTCGCTGCTGTCTTCGTGAAGCTGTCTACTTTGCCGCCTTCGTGAGAATTGGAACGAGACTTAAGATGGCCGCTGTCCACTAAGTCGTCTACTTTGCCGTCTTAGGCGAGTATTGGAACACAGCTTAATTCAGTCTCGCCATGGATGGCGCGCCAGCTGGGTCGACTGTGCATGCGCTTCAACGCAAGCGGCAGGCTGAATCCAATCCTCCAGTAGATGGCATGCTGCGAAATATCAAGCAAAGGCAAAGGTGGTTGTTGAAACACCGGAGCAATGGGAGGCCAGATTAGCACGCTAGAGAGAAGTTTACCAAGCGTGGAAGCGTGCATTAATGAAACACTGTGTGCACTGTCTTTGCAAAACCAAGCCAAACAGACCTTTCGCTCAAGATAACTAGGTTTAGAAGATTTAAACCTCAGTCAATGTTTTTACCTTTTCTTTTCGTGTCTTTTGTTCTTTGTAATCCATAAAGCTGTATCGCCGTAGTCTAACAAGTCGCTTATAAACATATCTTCACCTCTAATCTCTCTATTCAAGTTGCAAGTCACATATTTTCACTAGCCTGCTTATACGGAAGGGAACACGCACTTTTAGTGTCTCACCAGTGTGATATTCTGTCCTGTCATACTTTGTTTAATGATTCACGTCTATATAAGTGTGTTACAGCTTAGCTAGCTTATGTGTTTTTGTCAAGAGTGTTTTCGATCAAGATGACAACCTGTTGCAAAATAAAGGAAATATAATACAGTTGCATTACTGTCTCCTCCTTTCAGCAGTGCCTTTCAATGTCACTCCAGTTCATACTGACGCCTACCCACACTAGCAGGCACTCACATTCACACTTGCGCCTGCCCACACTCACAAGTACTCACTTACGTTCATACGCACGCTCACTCACACTCACCGGCTCTCAGTCACACTCGTACACAAGTCCAGTCACTCCGCTGCCACTCCCGCCTACTCACACTGGCAAGAACTCACTGACGTTCGTACTCACGTCTGCTCACATTCACTGGCATTCAAGCACGTTCATAGTCCCGTCAACTCACTCTTACCCGAGCTTACTGCACGCTCGTCCTCCCCACCTGTGCCGCATTTTCGTGGCTATTTAGCTGCACTAACCCATGTTAAATATGCAGCTTTACCATTTTTAACGTCGACCATTTCCTCTCATCAAATGTTCCAGCTGCCATAGTGACGAAAGCTGCGAAACCACTGATGCTGTTTTCAGCCTCTGTAATCAGTGCTGATGCCAGCTTTCAATACTCACTAACGCGCGTACTCGGATCCACTCATATTCACTGACGCTTACTTGCACTCACACTCACGTTCGTGTTCGCGCCCTCTCACACTCACCGCCTCTCACCCACATTCATACTCACGCACACTCACGACCTCCACCACTCATTCCCACTAATCTTCATGCCTGTGAAATGTATGTCAGCAGATACAGAACCAGGGTAGCCTTTAAGCAGGGAAGAGGGGGCCTCATCAAAAATGTACAATGAATGGAAGAAGGGTGCTTAGTGCACACATTGTCAGCGCTGAAGTGCTGGCATGTCTTTGGGGGTTGGAGGGGGCGGGGGGGGATGTAAGGCGGGCCTCCGCCCCCCTCTTCCTCTCCCCGCTCGATCCGCCAGTCAGTGTGACTGTGTATGAGTGAATATGCCGATATATGACTACGTACCTGACACCTGCGTTTTGAACCACGTTCCGGAAATTTTCGGAAATTTCTAGCTGTACTTACTCGGGTTAAACATACATGCATCCATGCATGTACATGCATCCATACATGCATCCATGCATCCATGCATACATGCATCCATGCAAACATACATGCATTGAAACATTTAGCATTTTGTGTTGTTGACAGTTTCCTCTCGTGTTTATCGAATGTTCCAGCAGCTACCACAACGAAGAGCTGCGTAATCACTTACGCCAGTTTCAGCGTCTGTAATCAGTGCTGACCCCAGCTCGCGGTGCCGGAGAGGTGTGCGGTTTGTTCCTGGTTGAACCTTGTGTGGAGATTGCTCCAAGGTGAGAAACAAGACGCGGCCCTATAAGTTAGCAAAGCAGGGTGCTCTCGGGGCACTTGCTGCACCGCAATAGAACCTAGGACTGGATACTAAGGTAAGTGTGGCAAAATGCGTTTTATGCATTGTGATGTAAGCTACATTGCTAAAGAACCTGAAAAATCATACAGTTGATGTTTTACTTAAAACTGCAGCAGTCACGAGGGCTAAAAATCACCGCAGAAAGATCTCAGAAGCGCGTTCAAGGGACGTGTGTTACGAATTTTTTACAGTAAAACTAATTCATTTTTGACGACTTAAATATTGCATTGCAAATCAACATACTCTAATTTTATCCGCAACTTGACATCAAACATGAGTATTATGTTAAGTGGTAGCTGCGCGCAGTACGTGGGTTGGCTATTTTCGTACCTAGAAAAATTCATACGTAATGAAATTTCAGTGATACAACGTCTGTTATTTAGCAGGGCCAATAATGTGCAGGTTCTCCGTTCAAGCTCAAACATTCACTGTCGCCTCCTTGAAAATCCTTCTGTCATCTTCCAACAAATGTTTACGTAGTTTTCTCCTATTTTAAGAAGCAGTCAAGACTCAGTCCGAGTTTTACCTACTTGAGAGCCGCCGTAGTTGTCCGCTTAGTTCTTCCAAAGTGTGCACGTGAAAATGCCGGTTCACTTTGTCTTCTGAACGAATAATTTATACACCGCTTTTGGGAACTGCTAACTGGAATGCCAAGGTATTTCGTAGCACATTTCAATGTACCTTAAAACTGGCGCTACATTTAGGTTTTCTATATAAATAGTCAAGGCTTCATTACAGCTCTGCTTCAGTTTCACAATTCTAACGTACGCCATAATGTAAACAACCAAATGTTAATTAGTGAATATTTTATTAGCTGCCACAACAGTGCGATTTGTCATGCAAATAACGTCCGCCTATTCAAAGCATCCACCTGAACAGGCCGAATTGTGCTGTATCTTCCATTCTATTTCTTTTTTACTTCATTCAGTGAAAGAAAGAAAAACACGGGGTATGTGATATTGTTTCAATGTTGATTCCACGGCTGTTCCCGGCTAGTCGATAATTTGTTTGCTAAACTTTATGTTGTTATTGGCTCGACAGCGACACATGGTCACTCGTCGTCTAAACTGCCTTGCACAGCGCGATGAACCCTTCGCGCCACTCGAACGCACGTTCACATGAACGCATGTCCATGTAGTACATGTTGCCCATCTATGCACTAACAGACAACGAAGGCCACTACAATGTCTGTTTTTCTTGCATTTCTCGTCGTTTATTTCCTAGAAATCCAGGCCACATGTAGATGGACCGATAATTCAGCGTGATGCGACACTTGAGCTCCTTCTTTCTATAAAGTATATGCGGCAGTTTGACTATTGACATGAAACGAATAGAAGCTTAGTGCAGTGACTTTACAACCGTGATTTCTCTACTACGGCCTATATCTTCTCAGAAAACGGCTCAGGAAAGAAAATTTCTGAAACCAAGTCGATGACCACTGCAAGCCTTCTGAATCATACTGCAGCTTTTAAAAATCGAACTTATCTAGTAACACCAACTTTTCTTTAGTGACAGCGTTTAAGCAATGAAGCAAAATTTATTTTTAGGGCTTGAGAGATAGATCGGAATAATCGCACCACGAACTATATACAAAAGGTCCTCGTACAAAAATACAAAAGGCCGCTCGTAGTCCCAATGTAGAGCCAAATGCCTCTCTTTATTTTGCGACATATCTATATGGCCACCTAAATACGTCAGTTTCCTGTTGAAGTAATCACTGTGGTTATGAGGAGGACGGGATCGCGAGGACTTCGTTCTCAACAGATCTCAAGCGCACGGACGGCCGTGAAACGGCACTACCACAGCCAAAAAATGTTATTCAAGCGAAGCTTGTATTGCGTTACAAATTTCGGTGGTGGCGTAGTCACTCAAAAAGTCACGTGTGGCGCATACCCGCATGGGCATGCGGGTATGAGCCAGGGATAAGAAATAAAGTAAGTAAGAAGGAAAAAAAGAGAAAGAAGGAAAGAGCAGGTGCGGGGTAAGCTGCGTCGGCGCCGGATCACGTGACCCGCGCGACCAATCAGTGTCGTTTGGTGTGTCGCAGGGAGGGAAAGGGAAGGAAAGGTGGTTGCATCGCCTCAGATCAGCAGTGCTGCAGAAATATGCATCTTTTCCCACCCTGAACCTCTACTACTACTCAGATCAGTTTCGGCGAGCGCATGCGAAGGCCGCGCGTGGTGCGTTCCGCCGAGAAGCAGGCTGCGTTTGAGCAACGGCGCCGCGAACTCGCTCGGGAAAGGGCTCATCGTCGACGTGCCGAATATAGCGTGAGGGCTTCCCAAGCCGAGGCGAAACATCGGCGAAGAGCCGCGGACCCCGAGTTGCGGGAGCGCGATGTTGAGGCCAATCGTCAGCGAAGAGCCGCTGACTCTGGGTTTAGGGCAAACGAAGCGGAACTCGTGCGACAGCGTCGTCTTGCCACCCAAGCTTCTCCTACCCCCATTTCCTCGACAGCAGAAGGGTGCTGAACCTTTTTCCACAACGTCGATACTCATCAGTTGTCTATTGAAATGTCATCTTGATGTACCTACAATACATGAAAATGGGTGCTTCTTATATGGTGACTGCTTCCTGTGCGCTTGACACAGCTAGGTATAATGACTGTTGCCGAATACGAGTTTTTATTACTCTGAGCTGTGCAGGTGCAGTACTTGTGATGGAAAACTAGAAAAAACGTTTTTGACATAATTAACAGGATCCCGCTACTAATATAGCAATCCTGTTACTTGGCGCATGTTCATCAATTCAGCGGCCACTCTGCTCATGCTGTCAACCGTAAACGCCGTATCGTGGCCCTCGAATCCAGAATACTCAAGTGATTGTTCGAATAGCTTTAATGATATCAGGTGCTCCTCTCTAACGAAAATAATTCTAATAAATACCCGCAGTAAATACATCAGGAACGAAGAAAGTGACCACGATTGGTCTCTGTGCAGCAGTCTTCACATTACACTTGTACATAGCGAAGCAAATGTGCATAAACACGTTAAAAATATAGCTTTTCTTATATTAAAATTACATTTAGTTGATCTTGGTCTTTTTCAGAAGTCTCTGACAATGTCTTGTTCAGAGTTTCACCCCATTGTTGAATCTTAGTAACTTTCGAACATTGTTCAAGTCTGTTTCTCCCTTTTGTTGTGAACTTGCCTTGCATTTTGTTGTATGTAAACCGTCCTTTTTCATAATGCATGTCTTATAGTTGATCTGCTTGTTTGCTTGCTTGTTTGTTTGTTTGTTTGTTTGTTTGTTTTTTCTTTTCTTGCTTTTTCATTGGGCCCAATTGGGTCCTCTTGTTTGATTTTATTCTTTTTCTACTTATATGTTTTTATTTATTTTTTTACTTTTTCCTGTAGATTTTTTTTTCACTTGGTTGTTTGTTACTGGACCCGTGCACCCTTCTGGGCACGATAAGTAAACAATTGATTAATTGATTGATTTGTTTGTTGATTTGTTAATTATTATTCAGTTTGAAAATATTTATACAATTGGCCGAGAGGAAAGAAAATGAATAAGCAGGCTGGCAGCTACTACCGGAAGGATCACGACGCCTGCTAACTCTTAAGGAAGGAGATGGTAGAAGTAAAAATGTAAAATAGAAAGAAGGGAAGTAAAGCGGAAAGAAAGAACAAGACGACGAATCATAATGACTGAACTAAGACAATGACAAATGATGAGAGTACAACATTTTCCTTTGTGCGACAACACACCAATAATTTAGTGGCCTGCTTCTCCCCCCCCCCCCCCCCCTGCATTTCTGTCGTGTCGCGTAGATTCAATAATGAAGATCTACAGAGGTATGCCGACCCAGTCACAGGTCACAAGAATGGTGATGATAATTGTTTTCGCACTGAGCGTGCCAGTGGCCGAGACCCACGTAGTGTTCAGCAGCGATCAAGGCAGCAGCCACTGTGAGAGCATCTATAGGCGATACAGCGAAGATCACATACTGTGCCGGCAGCGCCCGATCACCTGCCGCGCTGTTGACTCGGGCATCGAAGACGCCGACAAGAGAATCATCCTCGCCACACACAACCGCTTCCGGAGTCAAATCGCAATGGGATATTGCTGCTCGTGGCTGCCCCGTGCTTCCAACATGCTGGAAATGGTGAGGCTACATCCATGCTTAGCTTCCCCATGGCTTTGTACGGGTGAGATATAGAGTGAGAACTAGGAAAGCTGGGAGCCTAACCAGATGCAGGTCCAGTTCGCTACCCTGCACAGGGAGAAGGGGATAAAGGGGCGAAGAGAGAGAGAGAGAGGGAAGGAACGAGAGAAAGAGCACTAGCTGCGTGCTCACTTGAATGTGCGCACCTAGAAACAGTCGCAGAGACCTGTTGACTTCAGGTACTGTAGCAACACCCTCGTTGCTACAGCCTCGTTGCGAAACGCAGTACTACCATGGTCCAAGCACATTCGATTCTTAAAATGGTCTTGAGTCTTCTCTTTCTTTTTTTCCTGCACGAGTAATGCTACCAGAGCTTTTACCCTTATCATCAGATCATAGAAGCGAACTTAACTAGAGCAACTTCATGAGTGCCGTCATTTAAGGTCTCGGTGCTGGTTTAGATGCGATCCATCGACCCTTCATTTGAAAGATATTCCTTCGTATATAAATGCATTAAATTAAAAAATTACAAGTTGTGGGCTTTCAACTAAACCAAACAGTAGTTCACGGAACATGCCCGAGAAAAAAGGTAGGCATCGCTTGAGACCATTTGCAGAGTGCAACAAACACATAACTCACTGCAAATGGCATATTGGTCAAGCGTTCGATCCTAAAAGACGCGTTCATTTCTTCTTATGCCTCGCGGAGGCCAGACTTGTAAAAAACAGTGCATGCCTGTCCATGCCACCTTGGTTGAACGCACGTACCAATTGTCTACGTCCTACTTTTGGTTTTCCACCCACATGAGCAATCATTTTTCACTAAAACTGTACAGATATTCATAACTCTAACTGCGGATATAATGGTTGTCATTCTTCTAATCTACAGCGGATTCTACTGACTTCCGGCGGTAAACATTCGTTAACTAAGCGACAATAGAACGAAGTTATGTTACTAGTATTACAAAGTGTTCCCCACTCCTGAAAATACCAGAAAAGTATGCGGTGTGCTGAGCGCGTCATAGTTTGAAATGCAGGAAGGCGATACGCCGTTGGTGGAATTGCATTTTATTTCCTATACGTGGACGCGCCAGCAGTTTTGTGAATGATGGTAAACTCGTCATGCCCCAATTAATTGCGATTTTTTTTATTTCTTACAAGTTTCGTATACGTATGGAAACTATTATATGGATGATGTGCCTTGCAGGAATGGGACGACGATCTCGCAAGAGTGGCGCAGGCCTATGCCGAACTTTGCACTAACCAGCCAACCTGTCCCTCGTGTATGAAAATCGGTACGTTAAACCAATCATGACCGTTCAGTCAATCATGTGATATAACACCTTGCTTTTAGCTGTCTCAAGCGTTTTTCGCCTGGTCGTACGTGTCATTAAGAAAGATGTTTCAATGGGCATTTTCATCAACGTTCATTTAACAAGAGAAAACGTAGCTTGTTCATTCCTCCCTAAACAGTTCATCGGTCACTATCTCCACAGTCATAATAAATGCGCGATCAACAGTGTACGCTCAGTTGATATTGCGGCTGGTCAGCACGCAAAGTAGTTCCTATTTCCGGAAACCTCAACCCACCGTGGTTGCTTAGTGGCTATGGTGTTGGGCTGCTAAGCACAAACACGTATAGAGCGCTGCTCTATACGTGTTTTCACTTCGCGATATATTGGCTGATGCAGACAATCTGTCTCGTGCGGCACGTTGCAAATGGAACGTAGTTTGGCCCAACTGCCTCGCTAATCTGGAGATCGCGAGAGGCAGCGCGAGGGTGGCGCGTGGGTGCAATTCACAGCAGTCGCCGTCGAACGTCCCACACGATGTGCGCTACTCGGGCGCCATCTCGTAGTCATCGTCGCAGCACTAGGTTTTTTTCTTCTCACGCTTTCGCCATACCCTCCTTCGCTTTCCGCCTCATGGTTCTGCTGCATCCTCCTCTCCGCTTTACTCCTCGCGTCTTTCATCCCCTGCTGCACTCCGCGTTCGCTTTTATATTTCACTGTGCTCGTTCGCTCGGTTACAATAAGTGACGACGTCAACGCCGACGCTCGCCGCAGGAACGGTGCCTAAAAGCTGCGCTCTAAATGTTTTGGCAGAGCGCTACGCGGGACCCTGGCGCGTCATGCTTGAATACGTGAGGCAACTATGCATATGAATCAGTAATCGTGTAGCAGCTTACTAGGCCAATTGGTCGCGCATCATGTCATGCTATATCACAGTAGTGGAAGCGAAATATCGTGCTTGTTCCATCACCGAAAGGTTAAAAATGAAGAATCTTTCACTTCCTAATCTGGTGCTTTCTTTTTTTTTCAACTTGCGTTAATACAGGGAAATTCCCGACCGTCGGCCGCACCCATTACGTCATGCACACGGATTCTGAGGACGACAGCCCTGACTGGGAAGGATGCATAGGGAACATGTTTAACGAGTCGCTCAGGGTTCCCATCGCAGGTTCAAGTACACCGTTGAGAACAATTCATGGAGCCGAAAGTTTCACTCAGGTGAGAACACATCAATTTAATTACAGATCGCAAAATTGGGCTTGCGAGATAAAATAAGATGATGACGACATTCTATGTTACTTTAAATAACAAAATATTACGCTTTCAGCGTGTTACACCGTGAGGCACCTTTTTACAGCGTGAGCCGTTTCTGGTCGCGATGATGCCACCGCCGCCCCGTAACGGCTATCGCGGAAATGCGAAAAAAAGTGCCCGCCCTCCACTGAGATCGAGCCCAGGCCCGCTGCGTGGGAGTCGGATACTTTACCACTGAGCCACGCAAGCGCTTGCTATCAGGCAGAAGAAAAATTCCCTTGATATGCGCCCAGGCGCAACGCAGGCGCAGACGACCCGAGCCTCCGTCAGTATGGTAGCGCCGTCTGGTTAGCGTGCCTGCAACCGCCGCGTGCGACGAGATGCGATTCAGACGAGGCGCGCAATCAACGCTATCCCGTTGTTAGATGTGCGCCACGTATTCTCGCCGTCGACACCGACGCCGGGTGGGCAGTTCAGATCGTTCTCGTCAAAATCGAGACGAACAGACTGCCGCGAAGACCCTGTTGTGCGTGGTGCCGAAATTGGAACTACTCTTGAGCTGCTCCACCAGCTTACACTGTGACTGCTGCGTGTGTAACGCGGCAGCAGCTTTTTAGACAAGCCGATGCGGCGACACAGCGTCGATAGGAGGACAACGGAGCCGGGAGGAAATCGGTCGTCCCGATGTCGGCTGTCCTACCGGATCTTCTGTGCGGCCTGAGACTCAGTGAGCCGGGAGCCGGCAATGTGGCGTGCTGTACGTGTGAGCACGGGCAAAGACGTATTGAGCCTATTCAAAGAGAGTGTTCTTCGAGGAAGGAAGCAATGTGTCACGGGGCAAAGTAGGGTGGCGGCCGAACAAAAAGAGGATGAAAGCCAGGGGTCACGTGATGGGACGAATTATATGCGAAGGTCACGAAGGGTAACGTGCACTCCCTATCACTGTGCTCGTCAGAAACGTACATAGCAATTCTTTCAACGTGCGATTGAGCCGCTCCGTGAGTCCGTTTATCTGCGGGTATTAGGCAATGGAAGGCTTGTGCTCGGCAGAACAGGAGCGAAGTAGGCCTTCCATAACGCGGGACAAGTAGATGCGCGGCCGCAATCAGTGAGGAGCTGCCGGAATGCGCCCTGATGGAGGATGACGTCATGTAGAAGGAAATCTGCCACCTCAGTTGACAGCTTGTGCGCAAAGCTCGCGTGATCGCATACTGGGTCGCGTAATCAGCCACGACAACGACCCATTTATTGCCAGATATCGACGTCGGAAAAAGGCCGAGAAGATCGAGACCGATCCTACCTCAACACGTCAAATCGTCGTAACAATATCCCCAGAAAATCTTAATGAATGCTGTAATCCTGAATGTAGAAATTTCTACATCGGCTCACTGCTATTTTCGAAGCGCCCCCCACTCGCACCGTTCCCCTTTAAGGGGCCCTGAACAAACCCTCAGGTTTGGTGAAATATCATAGTCCGCTGGTAGCCATACGCTGCTGTAAATATCTCAGCCAAGTTTTGCTGTCATACGCGGGGCATGGAGCTCGCAGGCGGAGCGTGAAGTCACCTTTCTCTCAAATGCTCTCGTTTCAACAGAAGCTATGATTCTCCTTCTTTTCTGGGTACCTTATTTAGTAATAAAGCACATTCCTATACGCGGCTGCTCTTGGTTGCTGCGGTGGCCTACGCCGCTGCCGCCGCGAGGTGCCGCCGCGAGTCCACTGCCGAAGCCCACTGCGGCTTGCTGAGGACAACCGCCTTTGGCTTATGTTTAGCGCCTCGTAGGCACCAAAATTGGACGTCGTGGCGTCTACGTTAGCATCCAAAATGAAATTTAAACTGCGCGCCATAGTGACATTTCAAAGACGGAGCGCTGTGGCCACGTCCCCCTCCGCTGTAGCCTTCGCAGTGCAAGGCATTGAAGAAGGAACGGGAGCACAGCAGAGGCCGCGTTTGATTGCCAATAACTCCGCTTCTGCTGAACGCATTCAAGTACTATTTGCGGTGAAGTATTTCTCAAATAGCCTATTTTCACTTCAACTGTCTTTCTCCACTTCGATAAAAAGTGGTTCAGGGCCCCTTTAATCATGACCTCGAATGTACGGTGGCGCACTGCAAATCACGAAAGCTGTAGTTCGAGGTCGGGCACCTAGTAGGCTGCAACTTTTCGCAAAACGGATGAGTAAAACACACTAGAAAAAGGCATAGAAATCGGTGAAGGCGAGATAATGAGAAGGGCGAAGCAAAGAAAGTGATAGCAGGTTTAGTGTAGCGCTCGAGTTCTTATACCCGTGCCACGCGGGCAAAGTAAAGTGCACTTTGAGCGAGTGCACTTTGCGGCTAGTGTCATTCGCAGGCTGCTACACGGGAACGCTTAGTGACACTCACTGCAGAGTGCACTCGCCGGCGAGTGTGTTCGGCGAACTCACTTCGCGGCGGCGAAGTGTGTAGCCTCGTTAGCAATGCTTCGAAGATACATAAAGTGATATTGAAAGAAGAGTCAGGAGTAATTTTTAATAACATTGTTTTAAATTGCGACCGTTTCAAGATAATAAAATGTGCCACACCGCAAAAAAAATTAAGACCAGCAAAAAACTATCTCGCTCTCGGGCTGTTCACGACCACGCCGGGTAATGACTGCGCAGTTGTTTGGCGGATCGAGTCGTTCTGACTGTGACTGGTGAAATTGCCGTCGTTGCCGGTGCTTGTAAAGGTGGATTGTAAATGTTGTTTGGAACTATAGTAAACTGTTTCGTGCACACATTTTTATATTAACAAATATATGCTTTCCCGTCTGACCCCCGATGGCCTGGCCATCAATTTGAAAGAACACTTTTCTTTCTCGTGTAGCAGCGCGCCACCAAAGTGACACTCAACGCGCTGAAGTGCACTCGCTCAAAGTGCACTTTACTTTGCCCGTGTGGCACGGGTATTAGGACGGCGTTCTAAGAAACCACCACGGCCACATTTTGTCGCAGCGCAGCGTGTGATACAAATGCTGCTGCGCAGCACAAACAGCACTTTGCGCTACAATGACCCGCCGGGGTGGCTCAGTCAGCTAAGGTGTTGCGCTGCTGAGCACGATGTCGCAGGATCGAATCCCGGCCCCGGCGGCCACATTTTGATGGAGGCGAAACGCAAAAACGCCCCTGTGCTTTCGTTGTAGTGCACGTTAAAGCACCCCAGGTGGTCAAAATTAATCCGGAGACCTCCACTACGGCGTGCCTCAGAATTTGTTTTGGCACGTAAAACCCCAGAAAGAAGAAGAAGAAGAAGCGCTACAATGTGCTCCATAGCGCTAAAGTAATGAGCACCACCGTCAGCGGCGTTGTAGACATCCCATCTCTCTACTGTAACGAGATGAGACAAAAGGAAACCGTCGGCGTTAGTAGATTAACTTTTACTACTTGTTCCGCTCAGGCCACTGTGTGCATACAGCTGCACAGCTTGTGTTTCTGCTGGAATGACATGGTGTGGAATTTGGAGATTGCCGATGCATCCACTTGACGATTTTCTTATAGGGCGTTCTCTCAGCCAAGAGCACGGCACGTCATGGCCTCTGCGAAGACATTTCTAACACTCCGCGCGCGGGCCATGAACGCGCCGTCGCAGCGCGCAGGCGATGACGGCGACTGCGACGGCGGAAACGCCGCTCGACCGCCTTATAACTCATGTCGCAATAAAGTTTGAATTGATACCTATGGCAGTGTCACTGCTGCAGCGGTTAAGAGGAAGCTCGCAGCTCAACTTCGAGTTCTTCCTTAAAGCACGCAAAATTCTTTTAATAAACAACCACGGGACCAATTTCAATGAAATCAATTGCATTTAAGAGAGTTGCATTTAAGAGAGTAGGTAAGCTATAGCAACCGTAGTAAGGCGAATATTCATTCAGATGAAAATTGTCACTAAAATTACCAAAAATTCGAAATAAGTGTATGAGAAATTTAAGCACGAAGTTTACAATCCGTAACCTTTCACTAAACCAAATATCCCAGTTTTCTAAACGGCATCTCTTAATGCAGCTGAAGTGGACAATCGTGATTGAAGTTTACATCTTACGTAAAACTTGCCATGTTTACGAGCGTTTTGCAAAATTGTTACTGACAATCTAGCGGTATATTGCAGGGTGCTTTATAATATATAAGTTTTGCCGGCTTTAGATGTATGAATAAGTACAGTTTACAAAATTGTCACTTTTTTTATGCTTTAGTTATAGAGTCCGGATACGTTAGAAATCCACTTGCTGCAGTTACTAGCCTTTAATTTCAACTTTTATATGCAACTACTCCCGCAAAATTCGGTGCAGTGGTTTTCTACAAAAATTATTTCTTCGTTCGCGCATAGTTACAAAGAAGCCCCCGAGATAAACCTTTCTCTTAAAGGGTCCCTGAAATAGTTCGGACAAATTTTGTAGACGGGTAGGGTACAGCTCAAAAAAAAAAAAAAAAACATTCGCGCCACAATTTAAGTGAAGCGTCTCATATTAAGAGAGCTATGGACGATTACAAGTTATCCTCCTCCCTATCCAGGCATTTCCTCCTCAATTCGTTCGTCGAGTTATCGGGACTAAGCTCCGCCTTCGCTGGCTTTGCGTCATGTTGTGACTTGTTGTCGTCTACTTCCGGTTGTCTTGGAGCCAGCGCGCGAAGGCTCTCCAACCTCTCCGCTAGCCGCCCGGCCGTCGATTATATCCAGCGAGAGCGATCAAGCAGCGTGCGTTGCGAGCGTTCTGGTCACTGCGCCGAGCGTGTATATGGTATTCCGGTAACCACAGGCAAGCTGAGTGTTTTGACGGATAGGCAGAGGCGTAAACTAAAGCCCCTTCATACCGCTGTGATGAAGGAGCTTCGTAGACGTACGTGAGCGGCATGCACGGTCCAGCCATCTGATGCCACAGAGCTTAACCAGCCAAATACAGAGATAATATTCCTGTAACCAAGTGTAAAACATTTTAAACATATAAAAACACAACGTGTTCAAGATTACGCTCCTGCCGAAAATTTGAGCCAGCAGCAAAGTAGAAAAACTTGGTTACTGCTATATTAGCTGTGTGTTTGTTGAGCTTTGTGCCGCCAGGTGGCTGCACCGTGCAAACAGTTCACGTTTGCGCCTCTGTTCATCACGTAAAACGTGGTAAAACGACAAGTACACTTACGCTTGCGTTTACCTGAATACCGGACACGCTAAACTCTATTGTGGCAACCCTTCGACGTAAAGTGACGGCCGCAAACGCGTAGATGCTGGCGCCATTCGGATACCGACAGTCGGATGCGCTGCAGCCACTCCGCTCGTCTGGTGCCTTGCAGACGGGCACGATGTCGCAGCTTGACAGGTCGCCGATCGCTACGTTTGCAGCCCACAACTACCACAACGCAACAAGGGCGAACCATGGTGCTCGCGAAAACAAAGAACGAGACCAACACTGACCATGTAACTCTGGTCAACACGAAGCACGTTGTAACACAAGCAGACGACACTTGCTGTGGTGCGGAACTGCTTTTAGTGTCATGATACATGCCCTTGTGGATTCTTTTTCTGTTACTTTTGTTTTTATAGGAACAAATTAACTAACATTTAAACTATTACGAACAACATTTGTTCACCATAATGTTGGAAAAATTATCGATCACGCGCCCTGGGCAGCTAATCAGATAGCTCCAGCTCACTGACACGTTATGGTCAAATCGCGTCAATCGCTCACGAAACTCAGCCGATTGGCGTGCTGCGATCGGTAGCGATGTACCTTTTTAAAAATTTGTAATAAATTACACGCTTGACGTGCAGCGCTTAGATGCGTTCATTAATGATCAGAAGGATCTACTCTAACGACTCGGTACGTTTGTACAAAATCGTGAGTGAGTGAGTGAAACAACTTTATTGACGATCCGGCATAAAGGGGGGAAGGGGTAGGGGAATTCAAGATCATTTCAGGGTCCCTTTAAGAATGCACTAAACAAAATTTTCAAAAAAGGAAACTAATAATTATACAATATTTTATTTTTCACAAGACGAACATGTTCGTCCCATGAAAATGAAATAATCTAGGATATGCTCCTACCCTCGTTTTAATAAGAATGTGTCACCCCGCATTATATTATTGGCACTACCAAGTCAGAGAATAAAAAATTTGTTAGCCTATGTAAAAGAAAAATATTTCTATCCCAATTTAGCCTAAACCACTGGGTGGCCAGAACTAGTCATCAATAGGCAAGTTTGACACCGCTAATTCATAGGTTAATTGAAATAAGTTCTAATTCTAGCAAAATTGTTTCAGGCTTTAGCTGTAACAAGGACAGAGAAGAAGTTATGTAAAATTTCCTAAAACCAGCGACGCTAATATTTACACATCAAATGCAAACATATAACAAGAGCACGGAAAAGTAACTTTCTCACCTGTAAGAGCAGCCTGCAAAGTGGAAAAGGTGCAATATGAGAGCCGGGACTTTTCCGAGAGCAGTCATACAGTAAGAAAGATAAGTTATAAAACTTGTTTCTCATTTGGCTGTATATTATTTTTTGCAGTGGCATCTCTTAGCAAACATTTAGTGGGTGCTGCTTTAATTTCTTTTTCTTTTTACTAATATGCTTTTCTTTGCGGTCCATGAGGGATTAGTTACATATCAGGTCTTAAATCTCTTCTGTTACCTAATGTAGCACACTCCTTCGATCGCGCTTACTGTGAAAGGATGGCACGCTTGTTTTAAAAGCTCCTCTATGGTGTATCAGAATAGGACAGTGGCGCCGTTCGCGGTCGAGGGGCCCTTTTTGCGCGGACGGCCTGGGGTGCTGGAGCACACCGGTCTACTGCAGGGTCCTCTGTCGTTAAAGCGCTGTTGTTGGCAATCATTTTTGGCAAGCGGAGCCGTATAGCTACAACACAAGGCCTCTGGGGGCAGCAGTAGTAGTTCTTGGGTACGCCATGTTTATGATGCCCATGCGAATTCGCCGATTGCTCGATATTTATTTTCCTACTTTGGTCGCACATTTTATTGCGATAGCAATTATATGGACACTCCAAGCGGATTTCTGCTGTCGGCGTCGCCGTCGCCGTGGCCGTGAGGTTCCGAATGAAGTACAGCGGCGATGAAATCGTCACCGCGCGCCGTATGCTGTATGTGCGAGTGAAAGCGCGCGAGGGACGCGCGCTTTCACTGGGAGCGAACGCACGGTGGAGAGAAACCGCGACTTCTTCCGTCGCGCGAGAGGCCGGGGAGGGGGGGGGGAGGGATGGAGGGGAGGCGACGTTTAGCTGCGGCATCAAATGCGTATTTATGAAAAATGTTGCGAGGCGAGAAGGGGATAAAGACTTCCAACGGTGCTCGACGAGTGTCCTGTTATGATCTCGTCTAAAACCTCCGAGCCGCCGCCAGAGGCACCGGCAACAGTCTACAACGCCGCGCGCGTTCGTTGCGAACGCGGGGAAAACGCCAACGGCGTCGACAACACTTCTGCGCGTTGCTGGTGCTGCTACATGTCCAAGTTTATACAGCTGATAAAACTACCACGGCCGCTGGATCAAAAAAAGGTGCGGCCTGCCGCGTCGGGCGCGTTGCAATGGGAGCGAATGTGACAGCCGTAGTTGCATTGTCGACCGCTTGGCTAGGTCAAACGGCGCTAGTCATCGGTGATGGAACGCGCCGTCGGCTGGCACGCGCGACGGCGTTCCAAGCGCGTTCCTGACGCATTTGCTATGCCGATGCCAGACAACAGCCCCCGACGTGTGGCGCCGCGGCGGATCACACCGTTTTATTGCGATAGCAATTATATGGACACTCCAAAGCAGATTTCTGCCGTCGGCGTCGCCGTCGTCGTCGCCGTTGCCGTGATGTTCCGTATGACGTCAATGGGAGATGAAATCGTCGCCGCGCGCCGCCGAACGCTGTATGTGCGAGTGAAAGTGCGCGAGGGACGCGCTCTTTCACGGGGAGTGAACCCACGGCGGAGAACAAACGCGCGTTCTGCGCCGTGCTCCCTTAAGGTACAGTGTACTAGAATAGGGTACTGTACTTAAGGGCTGCAGAAGTAGGCGTCTCTTTCCTCCTTTACAATCACCATATATGTAGAGCAAACGCATGATGATGATAAGGTTCTTGAGGGAAAGGGAAAGGTTGGCTTCTTCCGACGCGCGAAAGGCGGTGGGGGAGGGGGGGGGGGAGGGAAGGGAGGTGTTTGCGGCACCAAGTGGCACAAGTGCAGAGGCTCCGGCAACAGTCACCAACGCCGCACGCATCATTTTGAGCGAACGCGTCGTTCTGCGTGCCGGTGCTGCTGCATGTCCAAGTTTATACAGCTGCGCTATATCATTACTCCGTGCTAGGCTAGTCGAATTGATGCTTCGCCTTTCTGAAACTTCGAAGACTTTATGGAAGCGCTGCTTCCAGTCACAGTTTCGCCAAAGGCGAAGCATCAATTGCGATAGCAATGAAGAGGTGAGCGGCTTTATCAGCTGTAGCAACAACACTCAGAACTGTTGTCGACGCCGTCGGCGTTTTGCCCGCGTTCGCTCAAAATGCGTGCGGCGTTGGTGACTGTTGCTCGATATAAATAGGCACTCCGCAGCTAAACGTCGCCTCCCTTCCCTCCCCCTCCCCCACGGCCTCTCGCGCGTCGAAGAAGGCGCGTTTGCTCTACATATATGGTGATTGTAAAGGAGAAAGAGACGCCTACTTCTGCAGCCCTTAAGCGAGCACGGCGCAGAACGCGCGTTTGTTCTCCGCCGTGCGTTCACTCCCCGTGAAAGCGCGCGCCCCTCGCGCCCTTTCACTCGCACATACAGCGTTCGGCGCGCGGCGACGAGGGAGTTCGCCCTGACTGTCGAAGAGAGAGGTTGTGTTGCGTCTCGCTCCGACGACCTCGCCTCGCCAGTCGCGCCTAGCTCTTCTCCCGTGCGGTCGTGCCTGCACATCGCCCCGGCGTGTGCTGCACGAGCCGCGTGGCTCACCATCGTCGGCGACGTCACCTGCAGCCGCGCACGATTTGCGCGTCCCAACGCGCAACCCTGTGTGTTCCCTGCGGGCTTGCATCGTGCGACGAGTGGATTTGCTTCAGTGTTGTGCTCCGCGAGTGGCGTTCCCAACCCGACATCTGTGCCGCGTCCCCGGCTGTGCCGCCTCGTGCGCGCATCGCGTGGTCGGTGCTGTGCGCGCGACGTGCGTGTAGTGTGTTTGCCCCCCTGTGACGCGCGGTTCGCGTGTTGACTGCGGAGCCGAACGGCATGGAGGGCTTCCGCAGGCCAGGAGAGCGCCCGCCGCGCGCGGGCCATCGTCGAAGTGCGAGCGCGTCTCTCGCGACCTTTGTGCCCGTGACGCTACAAGCGTCGCGTGAGCGAGGCGAACTAGAGGTGCGCGCCGCCGAGATCGTGGACGCGTGGATAAAGAAACAGGCCACCACCACCCAAGCAGCTGCCGCCGCGGCCGCGCCCGCCGTCACCGAGACACACGTGGCGCCGGCTATACCTTCCCCGCAAGCGAGCCTTCCCCCCTCGGAGCAGGACGCCGCCATTGCTGCCATGGCGAGCACCCCGCTGCCCCCATCCGACGACGAGGAGGCCATGGACTCCTCCTCCTCGCGCAAACGCATGCGCGAAGCAGAGAGCGAGGAGGAGGAGCAAACCGGTCGCCGCAAGCTGCCGCCGCCGACCGCCCCACCTTGCCCGGAGAGCAGGGACGACGGCGACGCCATCTCCCGGCGCCCGGGGGACTCAGCCGCCTCCTCGTCATCGCCCGCGGCACGAGATGGCGCCCCCGCCGATCCGCCGGCTGCGCCGGCTCTCCTGCTCCTCTCGACCACCAGCGCCGCCCCTCGGACGCCCGGCGAGTCGTCCGCTGCCTCCTTCGCGCTCTCCCCGAGGGAGGGCGCGCGCATCAACACGGTCGCTCCTCCGGCTGCCGGTGAGGCTGGCGCGAGCTCTCCTGCGTCGTCTGCTACGGCGGATGCTCGTGACGCGCCCGAGTCTGTGCCGTTGGGGCTCGCGCACGATCCCCGAGCAGACAGAGCCCCAGCCGGTCCGACGCAGCACGGCCTCGCCCACCCAGCGGCGAGGTTCCTGAAGGATCCCCCCCACCACACTCTACCGAGGCAGGAGGGGAAAAACAAGAAGCAGAAGAAGGCGGGGAAAAGCTCTGCACCCAAACAGGCTTCCCCCCCTGCTGCCCCTCCGGCCCCGAGGCCCACTCTGGCGGGCTCCGGCACACCCACAGCAAAGGCTGCTGCACAGGAGGCCCCAACCACCCATGCACCACCAGCTGAGGGCTTCCAGCTGGTGCTGTCCAAGGCCGATCGCCGCCGCGCAAGGGCACCAGTGAGTGCTGCCATCCCGGTGAACCCCGCGGTCATTGGCACGGCCCTCTTCCGCCCATCTGTGGTGGGTGGCACTTTCAGAGGAGCACCACGCCTCTCTCTTGCGGCGGTGCTCTCAGCGCGGCCAGGTGTTGCCGCTGTGAGAGTCAATCACAGGCGCAACATCGTGGCCGCCGACGCCACCACCCAGAGGTGCTTGGAGGAGCTGCTGGCCACCACGGAGCTCCGGGGAATACCGGTGACTGCCCGGCAGCCTGCCGAGCGAGGCAGGAGCACTGGTTTTGTCCACGGCGCCGACGGCATCCCCGCAGACGCGGACCTGCTGGGGGCCATCGAGTCGGGAGTCCCAGTGCTGGCTGCTACCAGGGAGGCCAACACCATCACCATCCGGTTCGCGGGGCCGGTCCCCCCTGAGCATGTGAGCCTCTACAAGCTCCGGTTCAGGGTGCGACCGTCCAGACCGCGTCCACTGCAGTGCCAGCAGTGTGGCCGCTTTGGGCACGTGGCTGCCTCCTGCGACTCGCCATCCAGCTGCCGTCATTGTGGGAGGTCTCACGAGCAGGGTGACAGCTGCCCCAACGCGGCCCACTGCCGCAACTGCGGTGGCCACCACCCCGCAAATACTCCTGCCTGCCCCAGGTGGCAGGAGGAACGCAGGGTGGCCACCATCTTGGCAACAGCGCCTGCTCCCCTCTCCCGCCGGGCAGTCCGCGCTGGTGTCCGGGAGGAGAACCTGCAGGCCAAGGCCACCTCAACGCCTGTGCAGGGCCTGTCTTATGCACAGGCACTGGCCGGCCTCCCACAGGCGCCCCAGCAGAAGGCAGCCCCCCCCCGGACGGCCACCCACACCGGCCCCACGGAAGCAGCGACGCCAGCCGCCAGCCACCCCTGGGAGCGAGCCCACCACAGCCCCAGCATCACTGGCAATGCCTGGCCCGGACCCTCGGGACCAGATCATTGCCAGCCTGCAGCTCGCCCTGAAGGCCATCGGGGAGATGCTGCCTGCCGAGAGCCCCCTCCGAGCCATCTGCCTGCAGGCAGTGGCAGTCCCGACCACAGTCAACCAGCATGGCTGATCCCTCACCAGCCACAGCTGGGAAATGCCGTCGCCGCCCGAGTGTTCTCCAATGGAACACCAACTCACTGCGGCGGCGGCATGCAGAGCTGTGCGCGCACCTCCTGCGGTGTGATTTCGACGTCCTCGCACTGCAGGAGGTGTACACTGTGGCCGAGGACCTGCGGCTGCCGGGATACACGGGCTACTCTGGCGCCACCACCTGCTCGACGCAGAGCTGCACGGACGCTCCCTGCCTGCAGGGTGCCCACAAGAAGGGGAAGCCGAGGACTGCCATCTACGTCCGCAGCAGCCTGGCCCACTCGGTGACCCCAGTCTCGGACGTCGTAGGCGGCGCCATGGAGTGCTGTGCTGTCACGGTACGCCTTGACAGACAGGACACGACTGTGGCGAGCGTCTACGTTCGTCCTGGACAACAGTGGGACCCCTCCAGCCTGGTGCGGCTTGCAGCACGCCTCGGCGGACATGCAGTCCTGTGCGGTGACTTCAACGCCCACCACACCGACTGGGGCAGCCGCAGGTGCACCCGCCGAGGCAGGGACCTCTGCAACGCCATCAGCCGAGCAGGCCTGGTGGTACTCAACAAAGGAGGACCCACGTACGTCCGCCGTGGGGTGAGCACAGCCATCGACCTCTCCCTCACCACCGAGCAGCGCTCCTATGACTGGGCTACAACTCCCGACACTTGGGGATCTGATCACTTCCCCATCTTGATCACCCCCGGGTGTGGGAGAAGGCCGAGGTCACGAACATACCACGTCACAGACTGGTCCCTGTTCAGGAAGCGCTGCAGTGAGTTGGAAGATGGCTGTGACCTCCTGAGTGCCATCATGGAGTGCGCCCAGGCAGCCACAGTCCAGTGCTCTGCTCTGCCCGATACTCCTGCCCCGGATCTGCTCCTGCTCAACCTCCGTGCGTCCAGGCGACGCGTGGAGCGCCGAGCAATCCGGACGGGCAATGCAGAGCACTGGACCGAATACAGGAGAGCGGATGCCCGCTGCAGACGACAGGCCAGGCGCAGAAGGAGCCAGAGCTGGGGGAGCCTCTGCGCCACCATCGAGAACCGCTCCAAGGGCCCCCTGGCCTGGCGCCTCCTAAAGTCCCTGACCGGCAGGAAGGTCAACCGCCACCCCGTCCTCGCGGTGGCTATCTCGCTGGGCATCAGCGAGGCGGCCCTGGCGGAGTTGCTAGCGGACCACTTCGCCCCCCCGGCTGCCCTCGCTGCGGCCATCCTGCCGGTCGGACTTCCCCCTGCCAACCCGCCTACCTGCCTGCTGGAGCTGCATCCGGAGTGGGCGACCAGCCAGATCGCGGCCATCTGCCAGGACCCACTGACTCTCCACGAGCTGCAGATGGCCCTGAGGAGGGGCAAGCGTCGCAGTGCACCGGGAGCAGACGGAGTGACACTCCAGATGCTCCGCAACCTGGCCACCAGTGAGCAACGACGCCTGCTCGACTGCTACAACAACATCTGGTGGTCAGGACAGGTGCCGGAGGCCTGGCGCACAGCCATCGTGGCCCCCATTCTGAAGAGCAATAAGCCGGCTAACGAGCTGTCCTCATACCGACCGGTCTCTCTCACCTCCGCTGCCTGCAAGGTGATGGAGGCCATTGCTCTGGCACGGCTCGAATGGGTGGCCCGCGCCTGCGGGTTCCTCGCGGACCAGCAGACAGGCTTCCGGCGCCGAAGGTGCACTGCGGACTCCATCGCAGACGTCGTCTCCACCCTGGAGGACGCCAGGGCCAGCGGAGACCTCGCCATGCTCCTCCTCATCGACGTCAAGGGGGCGTTCGATGGCCTCCCACATGCGGTCGTCCAGCAGGCTCTGGACCTCCTGGGCATTGGCGGCAACCTGCGGCGGTTCCTGTCATCGTTCCTGAACGACCGCACCCTCAGGGTCCGCGTGGGCCATGCAAGGAGCACTCCCCGTCCGGTCGCAGCAGGCGTACCACAAGGGTCAGTGGTGAGCCCGTTTCTCTTCAACCTCGCCCTGGCCCGGTTGCCTGCTGCACTGCCGACCGACCCTCACTACAAGGTGGAGTGCTCCATCTACGCGGATGACATCGCCCTGTGGGTGCGGGGACCGCCACAGTCAAGCCGCCACGTGTGCCTGGCCCTCCAGAGAGCCCTGGACACCACGGCCGCCTACCTGGGAAGCATCGGACTCTCGGTTTCGACGGGGAAGACGGTGGCCCTCCTCGTCCACCCGAGAGCAGCGGCACGGCGCTCAGCTCCCCGGCTGCAGCTGGAAGGCGTGCGCATCCCATGGAGTACGACTGTGTCGTACCTTGGGCTGCGCATCGACCACCGGCTAACCTGGCTACCGGCAGTCGGGGCCATGCAGACCCAGACCATCAGGGTCCGCAAGGCCGTGTCGCAGCTCCTTGCCCATGGAGAGGGCTGCTCGGTGAAGTGGGCCCTGCGGCTCTACGAGGCGGCGGCCACATCACGCCTGCGGTACGCCCTCCCGCTGGTGGCGCTGCCGCCACGCCGCCTCGAAAAGTTGGAGCTGCAGCACCGGGCGGCCATCCGACTCTGCCTGGGCGTCCCCCGGAGCTCCCAGATTGCCGCTACCCTTGCGGAGGCTGGAGCATGGCCCCTGTCGCTCCTCTTCCTGCAGCAGGGGCTGAGGCACGTCGACCGCCTCCACCATGCTCCTGATGGCAGAGGCCTGCTGCGTCGCCTCCAGTCCCGGCCTTCCTCAAGGATGGGTCAGCTGTGCCGCCTCTACGAGGAGGTGGTTGGCAACCCACCGCCGAATGCGGTACAGCTGCCCCCACCGCAGAGGCCTCCTGTCCCCATCGCCACGGAGCTGCCCGGGATTTCGAAGAGGCGCTCACCCGCTTGCGCCCTGCAGCAGACGGCCGCCTGCCTCCTGGACGAGACCCTCGGAGACCACCTCCTGGTGTACGTCGACGGTTCGGTGGTACCGGACACCGGCTCTGCCACGGCGGCCTGCACGGCACCAGCCCTGCAGAAGAGCAGGCAGTGTCGACTGCCCAGACACGCCAGCTCGACTGCAGCGGAGGTGGCAGGCCTCCACCTGGCCGTCGACCTACTCTCTGAGGAGCTTCCTGGGGTACCAGCGGCCATCCTCTGCGACTCCAGGGCAGCCCTCCTCGGCCTGCAGAGGCCAGAAAGCGCCAGCCTTGGAGTCGCACTGCTGTCTACCCGGCTGACAGCGCTGCAGGACGCAGGCCACCCGGTGTCCCTGCACTGGATCCCCGCCCACGTAGGGATCCCGGGCAACGAGGCAGCCGACACCCTGGCGAAGGACGCCCACCACACCACTGTGCCCCTCAGTCGGGCCGTGACGGAGGGCGACTTCACAGGACTGAGGCTGCGGCGACACCTGGCGACCCACCACCCAGACAAACGGGTGGCACTGGGATGCCCCCCACGACCACTCCCCCAGCGAGGCCTGGCTCGCAGGGAGACCTCGCTCCTTCTCCGGCTCCGCATCGGCTGCAGCTGGACGGCAGCACGCAGCTACCGACTGGGACGAGCGACGTCCCCGGCCTGCAGCTCCTGCGGGGAGCCGGAGACGATCGAACATCTCCTGCTGGCCTGCCCGGCGTACCTCCAGCAGCGGGGCCCACTCCTGCAGGAGTTCCGCCGCCTGGGCCTCCCCTGTGGCAAGGAGGAAGATCTCCTCTTCCCCGGCCGACACCACCTTTCTGCACTTCGAGGCGTCGTGGAGTTCCTTGACTCGTCAGGGCTCTCCGCACGCCTCTAAGGACATTTCTACAAGCGGGAAGGCCTCACGGCCTCCCACTCCACCCCGGGCCTGACCGGCCTGGCACAACACCCCTGCAGACTCTGCAGCACACCAAGGCCTTCCATCTCGGCCTGATACGTGCCGCCTATGCCTGCCGGTTTTGCTTCGCCCAGCCATGGCGTCTCCACTCTATCCCTTCTTTCGCTCCCACTTACCCCTCCCCGTTGGCGCTGAGCCGTGCTCCCTCAAGGGCTGCAGAAGATAGCGCCAACCTTTCCCTTTCCCTCAAGAACCACTTACCTACCGGCGCTGAGCCGTGCTCCCTCAAGGGCGCAGAAGATAGCGCCAACCTTTCCCCTTCCCTCAAGAACCACTTACCGACGATTTCATCTCCAAATTGACGTCTACGGAACCTCACGGCGACGGCGACGGCGACAGCGACGGCGTCGGCGACGGCGACGCCGACGCAGAAATCTGCTTTTGAGTGTCCATAATAATTGCTATCGCAATAAAACACTTGCGGCTCTACAATGTCTGTGGAAAGCATGGTTAGGCTGGCCCTTCTATGCACCCCCAGAGACGTCGGCATCAAACGTGTCCGAAAGTCATTGACCTCTTCGCTCGGTTTCCCCGCGAGAGAAGTTTGGTCCTGTAGTTAGCGCAGGAGCAAAATCATGCAAGTAAAAAGCTCTGTTACTTCAGGCCCTAAGCTCGTGATTATGAAAAGGATGACTGTTCATTAGCATTTAAAACCGCAGAAATTGTAGCCGTTTATTCTAGCAGTTAGCATCATGATCAAAATTATCGTGCGAATACGAAAATTGCGAGGACAATCAATAATCAACTTTGACCACCTTTGCATGAGAGCCCGGCCTACGCGGCGGTTTGCCAAAACACCACACTCGGAAATTGGGTAGTTCAACTTGCCGCATCATCTGTGGCTTTCGTTTGTC
>NC_051159.1:151825885-151832378 GCF_013339745.2 Dermacentor silvarum | reverse complement strand
ATTTATTTTTTTACTTTTTTCCTGTAGATTTTTTTTTCACTTGGTTGTTTGTTACTGGACCCGTGCACCCTTCTGGGCACGATAAGTAAACAATTGATTAATTGATTGATTTGTTTGTTTGTTGATTTGTTAATTATTATTCAGTTTGAAAATATTTATACAATTGGCCGAGAGGAAAGAAAATGAATAAGCAGGCTGGCAGCTACTACCGGAAGGATCACGACGCCTGCTAACTCTTAAGGAAGGAGATGGTAGAAGTAAAAATGTAAAATAGAAAGAAGGGAAGTAAAGCGGAAAGAAAGAAGAAGACGACGAATCATAATGACTGAACTAAGACAATGACAAATGATGAGAGTACAACATTTTCCTTTGTGCGACAACACACCAATAATTTAGTGGCCTGCTTCTCCCCCCCCCCCCCCCCCCCTGCATTTCTGTCGTGTCGCGTAGATTCAATAATGAAGATCTACAGAGGTATGCCGACCCAGTCACAGGTCACAAGAATGGTGATGATAATTGTTTTCGCACTGAGCGTGCCAGTGGCCGAGACCCACGTAGTGTTCAGCAGCGATCAAGGCAGCAGCCACTGTGAGAGCATCTATAGGCGATACAGCGAAGATCACATACTGTGCCGGCAGCGCCCGATCACCTGCCGCGCTGTTGACTCGGGCATCGAAGACGCCGACAAGAGAATCATCCTCGCCACACACAACCGCTTCCGGAGTCAAATCGCAATGGGATATTGCTGCTCGTGGCTGCCCCGTGCTTCCAACATGCTGGAAATGGTGAGGCTACATCCATGCTTAGCTTCCCCATGGCTTTGTACGGGTGAGATATAGAGTGAGAACTAGGAAAGCTGGGAGCCTAACCAGATGCAGGTCCAGTTCGCTACCCTGCACAGGGAGAAGGGGATAAAGGGGCGAAGAGAGAGAGAGAGAGGGAAGGAACGAGAGAAAGAGCACTAGCTGCGTGCTCACTTGAATGTGCGCACCTAGAAACAGTCGCAGAGACCTGTTGACTTCAGGTACTGTAGCAACACCCTCGTTGCTACAGCCTCGTTGCGAAACGCAGTACTACCATGGTCCAAGCACATTCGATTTTAAAATGGTCTTGAGTCTTCTCTTTCTTTTTTTCCTGCACGAGTAATGGTACCAGAGCTTTTTCCCTAATCATCAGATCATAGAAACGAACTTAACTAGAGCGCCTTCATGAGTGCCGTCATTTAAGGTCTCGGTGCTGGTTTAGATGCGATCCATCGACCGTTCATTTGAAAGATATTCCTTCGTATATAAACGTATTAAATTAAAAAATGACAATTTGTGGGCTTTCACCTAAACCAAACAGTAGTTCACGAAACAAGCCCGAGAAAAAAGGTAGGCATCGCTTGCGACCATTTGAAGAGTGCAACAAATGCAGAACTCACTGGGAATGACATATTAGTTGAGTGTTCGATCCTAAAAGACGCGTTCATTTCTTCTTATGCCTCGCGGAGCCCAGACTTGTAAAAAGCAGTGCATGCCTGTCCATGCAGCCTTAGTTGAACGCACGTACCATTTGTCTACGTCCTACTTTTGGTTTTCCACCCCCATGAGAAATAATTTTTCAGTCAAACTGTACACATATACAAAACTCTAACTGGGGATATAATGGTGGTCATTATTCTAATCTACAGCGAATTCTACTGACTTTCGGCGGTAAACATTCGTTAACTAAGCGACAATAGAACGAAGTTATGTTACTAGTATTGCAAAGTGCTCCTCACTCCTGAAAATACCAGAGAAGTGTGCGGTGTGCTGAGCGCGTCATAGTTTGAAATGCATGAAGGCAATAAGCCGTTGGTGCAATTGCATTTTATTTCCTATACGTGGACGCGCCAGCAGTTTTGTGAATGTTGGTAAACTCGTCATCCCACAATTAATTGCGATTTTTTTTATTTCTTATAAGTTTCGTATACGTTTGGAAACTACTATATGGATGATGTGTCTTGCAGGAATGGGACGACGATCTCGCAAGAGTGGCGCAGGCCTATGCCGAACTTTGCACTAACCAGCCAACCTGTCCCTCGTGTATGAAAATCGGTACGTTAAACCAATCATGACCGTTCAGTCAATCATGTGATATAACACCTTGCTTTTAGCTGTCTCAAGCGTTTTTCGCCTGGTCGTACGTGTCATTAAGAAAGATGTTTCAATGGGCATTTTCATCAACGTTCATTTAACAAGAGAAAACGTAGCTTGTTCATTCCTCCCTAAACAGTTCATCGGTCACTATCTCCACAGTCATAATAAATGCGCGATCAACAGTGTACGCTCAGTTGATATTGCGGCTGGTCAGCACGCAAAGTAGTTCCTATTTCCGGAAACCTCAACCCACCGTGGTTGCTTAGTGGCTATGGTGTTGGGCTGCTAAGCACAAACACGTATAGAGCGCTGCTCTATACGTGTTTTCACTTCGCGATATATTGGCTGATGCAGACAATCTGTCTCGTGCGGCACGTTGCAAATGGAACGTAGTTTGGCCCAACTGCCTCGCTAATCTGGAGATCGCGAGAGGCAGCGCGAGGGTGGCGCGTGGGTGCAATTCACAGCAGTCGCCGTCGAACGTCCCACACGATGCGCGCTACTCGGGCGCCATCTCGTAGTCATCGTCGCAGCACTAGGTTTTTTCTTCTCACGCTTTCGCCATACCCTCCTTCGCTTTCCGCCTCATGGTTCTGCTGCATCCTCCTCTCCGCTTTACTCCTCGCGTCTTTCATCCCCTGCTGCACTCCGCGTTCGCTTTTATATTTCACTGTGCTCGTTCGCTCGGTTACAATAAGTGACGACGTCAACGCCGACGCTCGCCGCAGGAACGGTGCCTAAAAGCTGCGCTCTAAATGCTTTGGCAGAGCGCTACGCGGGACCCTGGCGCGTCATGCTTGAATACGTGACGCAACTATGCATATGAATCAGTAATCGTGTAGCAGCTTACTAGGCCAATTGGTCGCGCATCATTTCATGCTATATCACAGTAGTGGAAGCGAAATATCGTGCTCGTTTCATCACTGAAAGATTAAAAATGAAGAATCTTTCACTTCCTAATCTGCATGGTGCTTTCTTTTTTTTTTTTCAACTTGCGTTAATACAGGGAAATTCCCGACCGTCGGCCGCACCCATTACGTCATGCACACGGATTCTGAGGACGACAGCCCTGACTGGGAAGGATGCATAGGGGACATGTTTAACTGAGTCGCTCAGGGTTCCCATCGCAGGTTCAAGTACACCGTTGAGAACAATTCATGGAGCCGAAAGTTTCACTCAGGTGAGAACACATCAATTTAATTACAGATCGCAAAATTGGGCTTGCGAGATAAAATAAGATGATGATGACGACATTCTCTGTTACATTAAATAACAAAATATTACGCTTTCAGCGTGTTACACCGTGAGGCACCTTTTTACAGCGTGAGCTGTTATGGGCTCATTCCAATAGCCGTTTCTGGTCGCGATGATGCCACCGCCGCCCCGTAACGGCTATCGCGGAAATGCGAAAAAAAGTGCCCGCCCTCCGCCGGGATCGAGCCCAGGCCCGCTGCGTGGGAGTCGGATACTTTACCACTGAGCCACGCAAGCGCTTGCTATCAGGCAGAAGAAAAATTCCCTTGATATGCGCCCAGGCGCAACGCAGGCGCAGACGACCCGAGCCTCCGTCAGTATGGTAGCGCCGTCTGGTTAGCGTGCCTGCAACCGCCGCGTGCGACGAGATGCGATTCAGACGAGGCGCGCAATCAACGCTATCCCGTTGTTAGATGTGCGCCACGTATTCTCGCCGTCGACACCGACGCCGGGTGGGCAGTTCAGATCGTTCTCGTCAAAATCGAGACGAAGACACTTTACCGCGAAGACCTTGGTGTGGGTGGTACGTGCAGAAATTAGAGCAACTCTTGCGCCGCTCAACCAGCTTACGCTGTGACTTTGCTGCGTGTGCTGCGCAGGCCTGTGACTCCCCCCCCCCCCCTTTAAAGATATATACATAAGTCACGTAAAAGCCACTGTAGCAGCATTTGTCTTGGACTCGATATCCAAATCTCCAGGGTCAGATGCAAAACCCTCAACTCATCGCTTGAAGGTGACGTTTCCTATAAAATCTGCAGGTAACATTAGTAGTTATTTTGTAACTATTTCATCAATTAGTTTAGGTATACACTATTAGGGTAAGCATCGACATTTATGAAGAACATAAACCATAATCTAACAGAAATAGTTCTGTTATTCAGAAAACCCCATATGCTCGGTTATTTGTCGCGCCGGAACTTGCCACGTGTCGGACATTCTCTGGGCCTCTTTTCATGGCTCATCCCATGGCTTCAAATTTCGATGGGGGCGAAATGCGAAAACACCCGTGTACTTAGATTTAGGTGCACGTTAAAGCACCCAGGTGTTCCAGATTTCCGGAGTCCCCCACTACGGCGTGTCTCATAATCAGGTCGTGGTTTTGGCTCGTAAAACCCCATAATTTAATTTTAATTTTAATTCTGGCTTCAACGCAATTCAATTCAGCATTCATTTAAAACAGCTTGCACAAGGTATGGTATGTAAGACCTCCATGGCAAAAAAGCTGTAATACAGCTTGACTTGGCCAGGGTTCCACTAACAAACAACAACAGCTGTGAACATATCGTAAAACAATGAGTACGTTCAAGTGTAAAGAATACCGTGTGTTTCAGCGAATACTCTTTAAAATGTTTAAACGTCACCTGTGGCAGATAACACAATTCTAGTTCATGAGCTGATCTACTCGAAGAGGCGGACATTACTTGCACAAAAAATTGAAATGCATATTCGACTAATTAACAAAAATATTTAAGTTTTTAACTAATTAACTTATGATCCATATTGCAATTTACACATTCTAGCCATACATTTCGCAAGGCGGATACACTTGGAACGAATTCTAAGCGTGACCCCTGTTTGGATATATTAATTCCCAAACTTTGCGGAGAAATGCATTGGCGTTCCAGTTACTTTTGTGCTTCAATGCATAAAACGACGTTTTGTTACGAAAAAGATAGATTGCGGGGATGCGCGACTCTCACGCGTCCCCGGATGTTGTTTTCCCCGCATGGCTCTCGTCTCCTGTAATCCGGCTTCGCCGCGTGGCTTAACGGCGGCGGCGGTTGGTGTGGTTACGGAGTATTGCGAGAGATGGTGCAAGCGTTGCGCTGCTAACGCCACCTAACGGTGGGGTACGGTGGCTAGAAGGGGAGGTGGGAGCAACGCAGCCGACGGAGAGCGCGGCGCGTGTTGCAGTGATTTATGATGCTGAGTGGTGGCGCGCGCGTCGACGCTTAGATGCCTCCGCTGTAGTTTGGCTGCTGCCGGAGCTAGCGAGTGCGCTCGGTTTGCATGGTTCTGTTCGGTTCCTTTAGCTCCGCGGCTCGTTTCTGTTCGCACTGACGCTGTGCAGTTGTGCCTCCTTGTGGTGACAATATTTTTGCACGTTGCCATGCAGTAAAAAGCCATGTCAAGTCGCATGAAACGACAGACGCACTGTTCTGCGCCTTAAATATCCTAATGCCCCGTAGCTGGGCAGAACCAAGCCAATGTTGTTTGCCGTTGCTTGTAGATAGTAGTAGTAGTAGTAGTAGTAGTAGTAGTAGTAGTAGTAGTAGTAGTAGTAGTAGTAGTAGTAATAGTAAAACTTTATTATAATCAGAAACCGTACAGGCCCCTACCCCAGTCCACAGAGGGGGTAGGGGGTTAAAGACGAAGTTTGTAGATATGCTTGTATACACTCCAATAATTTTTTGCATTCCGCTTAATTGCATAGTTAGTCTTAATTAATTAATCAACTTTTCAAATATTATATTTAGATTAAAAGTGTGAAATTGTAGTACAACATGTGAAAATTGTAGAGCAACTTAATAAACTACCGACAGAACTTTCTTTCGCTCAATACGTGCTACATAAAAGTGTTTTTCCGAGAGTGAAAGAAGCCAGCAAATACACGCAAAGTGCCTCGAGCGGCCAGTCGAGCGGCAATTTTGCATGTATTCGCGGACTTATTTCACGCTCGGAAAAACACTTTTATGTAGCACGTATTGAGCAACAGAAAGCTGTATCGATAGTTTTTCAAGTTGTTCTACAATTTTCACATTGACACTTTTCATCTAATTATAATTTTTGTGAAGTTGATTAATTAATGAAGACTAATTATATAATTAGGCGGAATGCAAAAATAATGTGAGTATCTACAAGCGAGGGCAAACAACACTGCCTTGGTTCTGTACAGCTACGAGGCATTTGCATGTCTTTAAATCTTGTTGCATCATAGTTGGGACACCCTGTATATTGGATCATATTATCAAGTGCTGTCTGTCGTCCTTTTGCAGTATTCATGTCCCCGCCGTTCTAGTTCATCACATTAGCGACGAAAATAAGATTGTGTATTTAACTCCTATGTGGAATGACTTCTAAAGCATCATATATATTGGTATTCACCAATTTGACCAGCA
>NC_051159.1:151720885-151820885 GCF_013339745.2 Dermacentor silvarum | reverse complement strand
CGTACAGAACTGTTGTCGACGCCGTCGGTGTTTTGCCCGCGTTCGCACCGAACGCGCGCGGCCTTGGTGACGGTTGCCGGTGCCTCTGGCGGCGGCTCGGAGGTTTTCGACGAGATCAGAACGGGACACTTGTCGAGCAGCGTCGGAACCTTTTGCCACCTTCTCGCCTCGCAACCGTTTTTATATAAATACAGCGATAGGTTTCATATAAATACACATATGGTGCCGCAGCTAAACGTCGCCTCCTCTCCCTCCCTCCCCCCCCCCCCGGGCTTTTAGCGCTACGGAACAAGTCGCGTTTGCTCTCCGCCGTGCGTTCGCTCCCCGTGAAAGCGCGCGTCCCTCGCGTTCTTTCACTCGCACATACAGCATACGGCGCGCGGCGACGATTTCATCGCCGTTGGACTTCATACGGAACCTCACGGCGACGGCGACGGCAGAAATCCGCTTGAAGTGTCCATAAAATTGCTATCGCAATAAGACGTTGGTTCGCTCGCTATGGCAAACATTTTAGTATATTTGCTGGGGTGAGCAGTATAGTTCGGCGATTGACGGGCTCATTTGTAGAATTAGTTTTTTTTTTTAGGAGGACTACATGCATTGTGGGAAGTCGAGTAAATAATAGCTCTCCGGAAATTTCTAGCAGGGAAGCTTAAGATATGTAGAAAACTCACAGAAAAGGAAGGCTGGCACGATACGACATATCGACATGCATGGCGGCATCATAAAAGAAGTCAAATGGCCAGAGTATGACGAAGAAGTATAGGACGAGCCGATAAGCGTTAATATCTATACAAAATTATCTCTTAGCGATTTCGCAACCCACAACTTATCGAAAACTTTATTTAAGGCTTTATCCGGGAGGTCTGCAACAGGGCAAAATTAGAAAAGGAAAGAGGCACAATGTGGGAGCCCAGTTCTCAAAGGATATTTGTACAGGACATATCACCATTTGTACAGGACATTTCTCTGGCCGACAGGCGCAATCTCGAGAAATAAAAAAACAGCATCTGTCGGCGTTAGTTGACTGCCAGCGAACACAGAAAATACCGCCATATAGTGCATAATTGTAAAACTCAAGTGAATTGAGTAAATAGGCTGTAGAATGCAAAGTCAAGTAGCACATTTGTTTACCTTGAAAGCTCTATAAGTTGTGTATTGCACAATGTCAATATCTGTGGCCAGGCGGTCAAGATTTATCTGGAGTCCCCCGATATAAGGCGTGCCTCATAGTCAGATGCCAGTTCTGGCACGAAAAACTCCAGCATTTAATTTCATAAATATGCGTATCACTTTCGAAGGCACAGCTGTAGACTTAAGATCGAAAAGTGAACAAATCGATGCGTATGCACCTTGTGGTTTGTTCACCGTTCACATTTAAAAAAATTAATGTTAGAAAATAAAAAATTAAAGAAAAAACGCGAACAGAAATGAAATTCTCAATTCTCATGAAACCTTCTCGTTTTGTATACCTTCGTAAAGCACTAGACAGTCCAATTTAAAATTCTGCTAAACCTGCTCAGAACAGTTACTACATTTGAATGTTTTGGATGTTTGAATGAGATGTTAAATGAAATGAGCTTCATTGAAATCGGTTCGGCTATTGGCTAAGGATACACTTTCACTTATCAAAGTATTTGAATAGAGTGCTTAAAAACAAAATTTTCTTTTTAGGAAATCACTGACGCAGAGAACGCGTAGCGTGTTCACAAGAACACTGTTAGATTTCGGACTCACTGTGGTCGATATGCTTTGGTTTTGTCTGCAGTGGTAATATCCGAGGCGAGGATGTTTACAAAGTTGGGCCAGCCTGCTCGAACTGTCCTATGGGCACTTGCTGTGGAACAGCGTGTCAAAGACGCTACACCACGCACTCGTACAACGGCTTATGCAGTAAGTATAGCAAAATACGAGCCAATTTTACCCGGTCATTATTAAGAAAGTATCAGCATGGACTCAAAAACACTGGCTCCTTCCGCAGGGTCTCTGCATACACTGTACATCAACTACACCCTCAAGGGTCCTTAAGGGCACAAATCGGTGTGCAACTGACACCATTACACCCTTAATGGCGTAAGCGTGTGAGTTATAGACACAAAATACCCTTAAGGGTGTACGTCGGTTTACAGTGTAGCAACTAGCGCCAAGTAAAAAAAAAAATTAGGACTTTTTTTTTTCATTTCTGATTCAAAGTACGTTACCGCAGAAGCTGCGGCCGCTGATTGACATCGGAACAGTGAAGGTAGCAGCGAATAGGTTTGCAAGTAATTGAAATGCGTATTAACCAGGAAGATGAGTATACAGTTCGGTGCATGCCGGCAAGAGACGCACAGGTGACTTCGGCGTTTATTGTGCTGCTAGTGCTACTCTGCTGTGCCACCTGTGATCAATTGTGATTGTGTGTGTGCTTCTTACCTTTCTTTATCTCTACTTTGCTGTCACTTTACCTCCCCCTACCCTCTCTCCCCAGCGTAGGGTAGCAAACCAGATCTTCCCATCTGGTTAACCTCCCTGTCTTTCCCCTTCTTCTGTCTCTCTCTCTCTCGGCGACAAACGTGCTCTGCAAACGTCAGTCCATGCAGTGGAGAAATGCGACACACGGTTACAGAGACATGATCACAGCCTGATCACAATCGCCACGTGACCACAGCAGCTAAACCTTCAGATTCCACATAGCATTCTTGCGACAGCATGTGCATCTCAATTCCTCAAAGAGCTATGCTTGGCGTTCGGCGAAAGACAGGCCCTGCAGCTCAGATGTGTGGGAGCTCGAGCGGAGAAAGTCCGAGTACGAAAACGATCGAAAGAGTCATAGGAATCGGCGTGTGTGTGTTGCAGTGAGCATATTTAGTTGCATTTGTTGTCTGGTTGCGGAATTCCTTAGAGAACAGAGCCGGTGACTGGCGCATCTGTAGGGGCAGTGCAGATCGCTATGCGTATATTTACGCCGATTCGTAATATGTGCGCTGTCCTGTACTGATCCATGTGGAGCGATGACGTAGCTGCCGTGAAATAGAAGTTCGAGAAAGGACATCGAGAAAAAAAACACGCTTCTGCGTGGTAAAGAATAACAAGGAGAGCTGAGGCAAAATGTATTCAACACAGCAAAACTTATTACACCCAAAAGGTTGTAAAAAGGGTTTTCGGTTGTCGCTCCCCTATGTTCAAGGGGTAAGATCAAATTGTTGGTGGGAAGCAATGATGGCATCTTGTTTGCCGACTGTTTCTTGCAAGTAAAAATGATGACAGCTGTGACAGGCGACATAAAAAGTGCATTAAGTAAAGTTTCATATCTATCCCTGTGAAATTCTCCTGTCGGATATTTCCGTGCCCCAAGCCTGCCATAATGATTACATAGTTTTCAACTACGTCTTTGTCATCGTACGTCTAGTTAGAGCTCCGTTGCCGTCCTCTATAAATCGTTGTAAGGCCATAATGCTAGGGGCGTTACCCGGGTGACAAGCACACACCCTTAAGGGTGTAAACATTTGTACAGTGAACAAAAAAAAAGGATACAGAGAAATATTGTATAAATGACTCCCGTATCTTCTGAAAAACTTTCACGTGACACGCGGCTTATACGTAAAGCAGTTAAAGCGCGCACTAATGTGAACCACCTGCAGAATTATTCTTTGCCACCTAAATGGTAGCTGAAAAAAAATGCTAAATGTAACATTGGGCTACTTCCAGAGACCTCGGCTATATATATGCGTGTGTGACTGAATTTTTCAATGGGCCAAGCGTATTTAGAAAGATTAGAAGCACAATTTCGCGGTTATTGTCGGTTTTTTTTTTTTACCCAACGGTTTCAATCGGTTGACCGACCTTTTTCAAGGGCTACAGTAAATTCTCGCGACAGACTCTCTAGCTATGTAGGTAGAGAAAGAAAAAACAAAAAGACACACACAAGAACTAAAAAACAGGAAAAGAGAGAGAGAGAGGACGGGGCGAAACAAAAAGGCAAAGAAAAGCGTAAAAAGTCGCATTTTAGTTTTATCGGCCGTATAAACTCCTAAACATTCGCTTACTAACTAAATTAACAAGTATGGTGTCGCGCGTGCACAGGCCAAAAGAAACACATCTCACTCGATGAGCGCGGATACACGCTGTCAAAACGCTGGCCCGAGGGAGCGGCAGTAGCAATGAGCGAATTGACCTTCGTACTGCCTCTTCTCAACGGGAACTAAGCGGCGAGAACACAGTACACACGAAGCTATCAGCGCTCGGCGCACATCAGCGCTCTTTACTCATCGCAGAACGCAGATCGCTTTCAAGGTAGGACTCGCGCGACCGCGCGCGGCCGCGCCATACGCAGCCGCCGCCAAAGTAAAACGCCCCTTCCCGCCTTCCTCCCTTGCGCGCGCGAGATCAAGCCACCATTATCGGCTCACCCTTGCACGCTTTCACCCGCACTTACAGCATACGGCGCACGGCCACGGTGTTGTCACACTTGGACTTTATACGGAACATCATGGCGACGACGATGGCGAAAATGCGCCTGCGGAGTGTCCATATAATTGTTATCGCAATAAAGAAACAGTGAGGGAGAGAGCCGAGGATTAATGAGATTGCACGTTGATAACAGGGTTATTCATAGCGCACTCGATATGCAGGGTGTTTCAGCGAACAAAATGTTTAACCGTTGCCTGTGGTAGCCGAACAATTCTAGTTCATGAGCTGGTCTACTCGAAGAGGCGGACATCACTAGCACAAAAAATTGAAATGGATGACTAATCAACAAAAATTCACCAATTATGTTTTAACAGCGGAGCTGTTTAAGCCGGCCGTAAGTTGTGCCGCGAGCCGCAAAACATCGCTGAGCGATGAGTCATCTGGTGCTGCCTAGCAACCACCTTGCGGAGTGGTGTGTGCTTCGCCTCCTCTCCGTGCCGTGCACATGTTGCCTTGACATGACACGTTAAGGAGAGGGAAGGAGAGAATGCGCGCGGCGCGCGCAATGCTCGGCAGAGGGAAAGAGAAAATGAGAGCGAGGGAGAGAAATAAATTGTAGCAGCACCAACGAGGACGCGCAGAGCTGCTGCCGACGCCGCCCGCGTTTCCCCGTGTCTCCGCGTTCGCGCCTAACGCACACGGTGTCCGTGACTGCACCAGGTGTCTCTAGCGTCGGCCCGGCAGGTTTCTACCAGCCACGCCCCGGCAAGTGTGGAGGCGCAGCTTGGTCATGACGTCACCGGGGAGATAAAGCTCGGAGCCGCCGCGACGGCGGCAGAACTCTCGTTGAATCTGTGGCGAGTACATGTATATCCTTGACATGGGATCACCAAAGAAGATCTGGACACCCGAATTAAGAAACAGCAGTTCATCTTGGAGCATGTCACGCGGCCAAGCGAGAATCTGCGCATCGGCGGCCAGCTGATTCGGAATACCGTGCCTAGCTGCACTTAGCATTTACTAGCAAAATTTAGCCAAGCCTCGTAAAACATGGAAGAAAAGCTAGGACGATCACCAGCTCCGCTGTTTACTCCAGCCTCGCACCACTAGTGCAACCTGCCCACGTTTTCTTTTAACTAATTACCTTAGGGGTCCTATTGCAATTTACAAATTATAGCTGTGGAGTTTCCAAGGCGTATCCACCTGGAATGAATCCTCAGGATGACACCAGTTTCAAGATATTAATTCCCGAACTTTGCGGAGAAATGCATTGGCGTTCCAGTCACTTTCTTAACAAAATCTTGCTTTATGCATTTTATGCGGGCATTACTAGCACGAGAAATCGAAACGCATAACTAACTAATTAATGTTAACTAATTAATGTTAATGTTAAATAATGTTAACTAATTAACAATATCTTACGAATAAATTAATAATGAAGTACTTTCCGGCACATATTGCAATTTACGAATTGTAGCCGGTGAGTTTTCAAGACGTATCCACTTGAAATTAATCTCCAGGATGACACCAGCTTCGAGATATTATGGACGAAAAACATGAGCGTTCTAGTTACTTTTGTGCTTCAATGTGTAGAAGAGCGTTTTGTTAAAAATGTAAGTGGAACAACAGTGCATTTTTACGGCGAGTTTGATGGCGCATACCTCGAAACTGGTGTCGTTCTCGAGATTCATACCAAGTAGATACGCCTTGCAAACTCACCGGCTACAATTCATAAATTGCAGTATGTATTTTAAAGTGTTATTTGGTGAAATTTCTAATTAGTTAAATATGTGTTTCGATTTAATTCGCGTGCAAGTAATGTCCCCTTCTATGAATAATCCTGTTCAAAGATTAAAATTATGTTATTTGCAACAGGTGATTTTTAAAAATTCAGGAACACCCGAAAACGATCACCCCGTATATAGTTCGCTTTCTAGCCATCATTCGTCATGATGTGGCGTCTGCGCCATGTTAAGACTGAGACGGCATTTTAACGCGATAGCGTTAAGGGCCCCGTGTCGCATAAAATCCCATGACGGCGTCGGTGACGTCGCGGGCGCGCCGGCGTCGTTGGCGGGAATAATCATCCCGAACCACCCCGATCGCGCCGGTCCTCCGCGTAGCGCAAAGTGTTAGTGACCAAAATTAAATTTCTCTAAGTAAAATCTATCTAAAGATTGCAAGGTACGACTTAACCACAACCTACAGAGCTGATAGTAATTAGAATATACGATAAAACATAATTATCTTACGCCGAAATAAAACACAAACCCCTTTTCCAGCATTTCTTCAATTCATACAGCCGCGCGCCGCGGTTGCTGCCTTGCAAAAACACCATCCAGATGGCACTCGCCTCTTCGGCAGCCGCACGCGGAGGCGAAGTTAGACAAAAAAGCTGCAGTTGCCGGGAAGCCTGATAAGCAGCCAGGGATCATTTAATGTTATCGCGGTCCACACTTAAGGGCGAAGCTTAAGCGTCCTCCATTTTTTCTTTAATTTACACTGCATTTGACCTCCTTTCTTTCTGCATCCGCTGCTCTATAAATCAGATAAACATGACTGAGTAATGTAACAAAATAAAATACCTGCTTACCACAAAAACACAGGATTCTCCTTATTCGTTGACAGTTTTATAAATGTTGGCTACACTCCACACTTTCTGGATTGTGCTTTTACTTTTGAACGCAACTCTTCTCTGCGAGATGGAATGAATGCAAGGAGTGTATCAACAGAACAAATTCTGAAGAGAAAATTTATTTTTCAGAGGTTATCGACGACGGCCCGAGCGTTCCTGTGGACGATGACGAATTGTTGTCGGTATGCTTGTTCAACAAAGCAACTACGCGCGACTGCACCTTCCGAAGTGAACCGACTGATGGTTGGACGACGACGACGTCCTACGCAAGTAAGCCTGCGTACTGCCACGGCCGGCATTCGAGATCGGGACGAGCTTCTCCGACTATACATTGCTGCATAACTCACCGTTTTTCCTTATACATGCACACTCGTTCTTTTGTAACCTGTTTTCAAAGCCCGTTTTCCGCGCTTTGACCTTTGATTGCGTAGCATGTTTATCAGTTTTAATCCGTCAAAATGTTCTTTTTTTTTTCTTCTGTGTCACGAAATATGAAAAATAACTACGATACTTTATTTTTTATTCTTTTCTTTCTTTTTAGATTAGAGATAACAATATGTAGTAGCGATATAGGCCGAGAGGAACTGGACTTTCATCCAAAAGATGTGTTTAGAGAAGCATGCATTTCACAACGCGTTATGCCATTTTCAATTACAAAGTACATACAGGAATCGCCGAAACTGCGAAAGGTACGATCGTTTCAGTATTTGAACGTTGCAGTAGCAAAACGCAGCTCGGTTGCGTGCACCACGTTCCCAGCATCGCGATCGTCATGGTCGGCGCTACGATCGACGGCGTCGTGATCCTGCAAATTCTATAGACTGTTAGCGCGACCCCTTTATTAAATGCGAAGCATTTCTTGGCGAACATTTGCTACTTTGACAGTATCTATCTATCTATCTATCTATCTATCTATCTATCTATCTATCTATCTATCTATCTATCTATCTATCTATCTATCTAGCCGCCTATCTCTTGGTACTCTCATGGTCGTTTCATTAACTTGGTAGGTACCAAAATTGGCATAGTATGACAGGAGTGTATGACGAACATAAGTGATAGGTCATGACATAAAGGTCATGACATGCGTATTATGTAGGTCATGACAATAACCGAGCGAAAAAGAATAACACTCAAAAACCATTGAAATGGGTTCGGACGTGGGCACAAAAAGTTAAGGGAAACACTAAAGGATGATGATAGAAGTCATAATCATGGGCATGACTCAGTAAAAACGACAATGACTAAGAGAAAAAAGATTAATACTCGAAAACCACTGAAATGGGTTCAGGCGTGGGCACTAAGTGAAGGAAACACCAAAGGATTGTGGTAGAAGTCATAGTCATGACCATGACTCAGAGAAAAAAGATTAAAACTCAAAAACCGATGGTATGGGTTTAGATGTGGTACTAAGTGAAGTAAAAGGCTAAAGGTTGATGGTCGAAGTCTTAGTCAAGAGCATGACTAAGGGTTTCGCCTTAAGGTCTCTTAGGTGCAGGGAAAGCGACTCCTGAGGACTCATGACATGAATGTCATGACATGCGTGTCATGTAGTTCATGAAAGAGCCGCCTACGTCTTGGTGCCCTCATGGTCGTCTCGTTAACTAGCTAGGCTCCCCTCGCACGGCTTCGCATAACATCGATTCCCACAGGGCGTGGTATCTGCCGGCTCTTTTATCCGATTGTAACATTCATATTTTTGGGTGATCTAGTGAATCGTGACTGACTCGTTGTATTTAAAGTTGCCCTACATGCAATGCGGAATAATATTTGAGTGTTATAACAAGAAAACATGGTGGCGCTTCCATGTTTCTCGTAAGATAGACGCACCATGGGACGCTATATGACGTGTAAGGAGTCTCTTCGCTCCATCATATTCTTTTATTATCGTCCATGGCTCACCGCCTGCCGATTCAGGGGAAGCCATCGGCTTAGTGCCTTTCGGACCACTGACGCAGCGCGAAAAATAGTAGCATTGGAATAGATACTTGTGGAATAGATACTAATAGATAGAAAATCTGCGCTCAGTTGTAAGTCAGCGCTCGTCGAGCGTTTCGTGTTTTCTTTGCCCCTGGATTCATTGCGCTGCATTCCCAAACAAATTGCAATAGACTCGTTGAGGTTATCAATGAACCTGCAACCCCTAAAAACTTCTGGTCTCGTGTCTTATGATCCTACACTATACCGACGAAAAATAGCATTTTAAATTTGGCAGAACGTATGAGACGCCTTTTTCTACGTTTTCAAAATAAAAGAAGCGCGTATCATGTCATACGCACAGATATTTAGAATTTTCCGAGTCATTAACAACAACATTGATTTGTGAATTTGGCGTTATTTGCAGCGAAAAACTGTTGAAAATATGTGGGCGTTTTGCAGTGAAAAAAACACGACAAGAAGACAAGAAGGGACGGAAGGGACGGTGTGTCCCTTCTTGTCTTCAAATGCTACAATCCTCACCAAAATCAGTGCACCAGTTTCTGAGGAAAACGATTTCTCCATTCCCGTGGATTTAATCACGAGCTCCCGACCTAAATCTTCCTCTTAACATCGGCCGAGTCGGTTCATCACTGTGCATAGAGCTAGCCGGTGGTATTGAGTACATGCTGCGTCGCTACAAGTACTCCGGCGGTACCAGTGCGTGGTTAGCAGCAATGACTTGATTTATATACGAGGACAAATACGGACTAGCGATTTCCTAGGGCCCCTGGGACAGAAGTGCATGGGGACACAATGAGAGCCATGATGGCCCTGCCATCATAGATACGCCAGCAGTACTTATGTTATTTTAGGTGTGTCCCTTCTTGTCTTCTTGTCCCCGACAGCGCTGGTGTGTGTCGTCCTTCTTGTCTTCTTGTCGTGTTTTTTGCGCTGTTTCCCTATCGAGTATGTACCGGCTAGCCCAAGCCTCTACGGTCTTGCGTTTTGCTGCGCTACCGCCGCTCGCTGTCGTATTTCATACCAGCTTTGAGGAATACCCCATGCTCCTCGGGATCTCTTGATTGTTAGAAAAATTAATTGGCCCTTAAGCGGTAAATGCGAGAGAAATGCGTTAGCATTACGTCACTCCTCTTTGAGGTCTCGGATCCATGATTTAAACTGGGTTCACCACATTGAAAAGTGTTGTTCAGGAGAACGTCCTGCCTCTTCGAGAAGCGACGTATATATATATATATATATATATATATATATATATATATATATATATATACTAACGCATTAAAAACATAAGATTAGCTCATGGCGGTGGTGCTTCCACATTGAATCTCGCACAGCGGGCTACGCCGAATCTGTGCTCGAGTCCGGGCAAAGCGCGGAGTTCACCTTCGAGCAGCCCTTCCAGCCGAGCAACGGCCGGCTCTGCGTCGAGGTCGACTACAACAAGGGACCTAACGTGGCCGGTATGCCTGACCGCGGACTGTTCAACCTTCTTGTGACTCCTGTCGGGAGCCCGGATCGCCAGAGGACCATCAAGCTGTCAGGAGGAGCTACAAATGTCATGCACATGCGGGTTACACTCACCTATAACGTTGCCGTACAGGTGAGCCCGTTTGCTGACAGAAATATTTAGAGCGCCTATAGTAACGCCAGCCATAGCGCGCGCTTTGACCGAGCCTTAAACCGGAGATTACCGTCGATTATTTATTTATTTCCCTGTTTGTTTGTTTATTTCTTTCTTTTCTCATTTAATTTCTTACAAAATCTAAGCAATAAAAATAAAACGTTACGACAGTATACGAAGAACTTTATTAAGCAACGAAATTTGTGCGCTGTCTTTAGTCTATGTAAGCTGACATTGCGTTCTAGTGTGTTTTGTGCGACCTCTATTGGGACCTGTCTTTAAGTTTATTAATGTTACCTCAGTTCGTATTTGACTTTTTTTTTCATTTTTGTTACCTTTATTTTGTTCAGAACCGCCTTGTTCTTTCAATTTTAGCGTGCACCCATTCTGCGTGAAAAGGCTTAGCCGACGCTGCTTAAAGGCGCCAACATGTCATAAATGCCAAGTAATAAATAAAAATAGACATAAAAAGACGGCAAGCAAATACTTTTCTGAAAGCATTGTCCATTTTCTTGCTTGTGAATTGCAACACAATAAGCAGGTGAAGGATGCTGGTACGACAATACAATGAGAAACCTTCAGCGTAAAAGACCTCACGGTGATTTCATTCAATGAGGGCGGTCTTGGTTAACTTTTATGCCTTGAATACGAGCCCAGCCAATAATATTGCTTTTAATCGCAGGCTACAGAATGAAGGTGCTGTTGAGCAAAGGATAAGAGGAAGTGAGAAGAGGTAGAGGGAGCAATGCTTGTCTTTGAGGAGAGAGCCAGCTTCAATTTAGTTGCGAAATTTCAAACAATGCGAATCACGACATCGCGTGAAACGTCTATTCATTGATTGATTGATTGATTGAATAACTTTTATTTTTTGCAGTCCTGCAGAACGCGTATTAGCACGTAGCTATGCGCAGTAGCGGTGTCGTACCCAATGAAGTGACAACTGAGGGGCGACTATTGCTAGTTAAAAAACGTCTATTCATACAGTGATAATTTTCTATCATCTACCTACAGCAAAAACTGTCGTATCGCATCACATGGTCAAGTTCAAGTTTTGAGTGTCATCTTTTTTTTCAACGTCGATCGTCTTGAACGAGTCGAATAGCTATCATTAGCGGTTAAACTAAATCACGCTGATTATATCTGCGTTTGATCGTCAGGTACACAACCCGTCTACAGATATGTTCGCAAGGTGACAGGAGGGTGCAATATTGGCGTCGACGAACCGTCAAAGCAAATTAGTAAATCTAAAAAAATCTATTCTGACTATCCGCGTTCATTCGCGAAAAGAAGACGCCCTACACAGCATCCATGAAATGCTGAACTGCTGATTACAGGAAACATCATCGACTTGCGGGTGTCATCGCCGAGGGATTCCTTTCTTGGGGCCCTCACGTCGTTTGCAGGTGAGGCTTGTGGTGTCGCTGTTGGTGGTGGTTCATGATTACACAAGGAAGTTTACGAGTAGACTAGACTTCGAGACACACGCACACCTCACTCACAAGCTGCATGTGTGCGTGATTTGATGCGTTGGTGCGTGTAAACAGGCGTATAGAAAACGCTTGGCAGCTCGCACCCACTTTTGTTTTCATATGGACACGGAAGTCCAGCGCCTAAGCGGATACAACCTATGCCGCACCTCGTAAATGTGAGAGTTAAGGTGATAATTGGTTAAAAATAATCGCAAATTGGCAATGAAACTTTTTGAAGGACATGACATTCGTCCTACACTTTTAGTGCAGGACGCAGCATGACACGCGTTGTTTTGAACGAAAACATTTAGTTGTTCCTGGTTAAGAAACACGTTAGGCAGCAACAAATACGAATGTATGCGCTACGAAGGTTAGTGTCTAGTTTGAAATCTAAGCTACTTTCCAACCAAATTATTTGTCCTTTCCAAACAGAGAAATTTCCTAGAGGCACTAACATACATCTTCTCAGATCATCTTTACATCGGACAATTTCAGACATTGGTGTTCTTGTCTGGCACAATTACACTAATTTTATGTTGTGGTTCAGTATGCAAATATCTATCTTCATCTGTCGCCTTTCGCAGATTGGCTTCTCGTTCGCCGTGCCAAGAGGAAGCTCGGCCCAGTATGTCAACATTCACAAGGTTGCCGTCTACGATAAAGCTTGCTCCGACTGATGCGGTTAATGTACCACCTTTCTGAATAAACGGTTTCGTCTGGTTATGCGAATACGCGGCTTTTCTTTGTAATGTTGCTGGGTAAAACGTTCAGGGCCCGTATTCGCAGATTTATTCATCCCGCCCGCCGAGACAATCGTCCCGCTGTACTCCGTCGATAATTATCGTGTCAAGTGGGCACCTGCAACGCCGCCCATCTAGCAAATACGGGTCCAGGACCTGCATCCGACCCTTGATGTCCAGCGCTCGTCCCGTTAATTTAGTGTTTTTTTTTGTCTGTGTGTTTTCTTAAATTGTTCGCTGCCAATATGAACGTAATTTGTGAATTCAACTTCGGGAGATGAACTCGCAAAGATCTTTATTGCATCTTCATAGGAAGAAAAGCTACGGATTAAAATTTGACATGTGATTCTGCAACGCGCACGTGTGTCTAACTGTGTGAGCATCCTAAACGTCAAGTTTAAAGCTTGACGAAGTTGCAAGTGTAACTTCACGAGCACCCGTGGCCGGTAATTGGTACCGTGGCTTTATGCTCAATAGCAGGACACTAGCCGAGCCAACACGACCGGTAGCCGCGCGTTTCATCTTAGTTATACTTTATCTTGCCGAATTCTGAACAGATCCTTTGTGACCTTGTTCCACATAACTAAAGCGCGTTTTTATGAACCACTTACTCATATCCCTTGCTCGGCGCCGTGGTATACATTGTGCACTAGAGCAAAAAATCCAGCAAATTCTTCTTTGACCCTTATTAAGTAATTTTGTATTTTTAATGACTAAGAAACTAATCGCAGCAAGGCGGTGCGTGACGCTTGTCGATTGTATCCGCAGAGAAGCACGACACATATCTATAGCTATACACTTAAGGATTCTGTACCTCTTGCGTGTGCCGTGGTGGTAACACTAAATCTTTAGCCTGCTGCAAAATAAAGGGAATATGATACAGTTGCATTACTGTCTCCTCCTTGGAGCAGTACCTTTCTTTCGAAGTCACTCACGTTAATACTCACGCCCACTCACACTCACTGGCACTCACTCACACTCGTACACACGTTCAGTCACCCGCGCTGCCACTCACGCTCATACTCACGCCTACTCACACTGGCAAAAACTCACTGACGTTCGTACTTACGTCTGCTCCCACTCACCGGCAGTCAAGCACGTTCACAGTCACGTCAACTCACTCTTACTCGCGCTTACTCACCCTCGTCCTCCCCGCCTGTGCTGCATTTTCGGGGCTTTTTAGCTGCACTTACCCATGTTAAATGTTACCCATGCATTTTTAACGTCGACAGTTTCCTCTCATCAAATGTTCCAGCTGCCATACTGACGAAAGATGCGTAATCACTGATGCTGTTTTCAGCCTCGGTAATCAGTACTGACGCCCAGCTTTCCATACTCACTGTCAACTGCGCTCACTCACGCGCATACTCGTATCCACTCATATTCACTGGCGCTTATAACTTGCACTCACACTCAGGTTCGTGTTCACGCCTTCTACACACTCACCGCCTCCCACCCACGTTCATACTCACGCACACTCACGACCTCCACCACTCCTTCGCAATTTATGTCAGCAGAGGCGGATCCAGGGTAGCCTTTAAGTAGGGAAGAGGGGGCCTCATCAATATGTACAATGAATGGAAGAGGGGTGCTTACTGCACCCTAAGTTTTGTCAGTGCTGAAATGCTGGCATGTCTTGGGTGGGGGAAGGGGGGGTGTAAGGCTGGCCTCCGCCCCCCTCTGCCGCTCCCCGCTCGATCCGCCAATCAGTGAGAGTGTATATGTGTGAATACGCTGACATATGACTACGTACCTGACACCTGCGTTAGCGTATGAGCCCGCCTATGAAAGAAAAAAAAGAAGAAAAAAAAGAAGCGGTGCTTTCAAGAAGCGTAAGGAACCTGGACTGTGACTTCAAAATTATCCATACGTGTGTACATACTTAGTTTACGTAACGCTGGAACTAAAACATTCATCTCTACACCTTGACTTACTAACGTGCAACAAAGTTTTCCGATGAGCCAGCGCGGCTTTCCTTACCTCAGCTACCAGGGACATCGGCACCGCTAGTAAGCATCACCGAGGATTACAATGGCGATAGCTGCTTCAACTTAGACCCACCTGTGCCACATTTACGGAGACTTCTAGCTGTACTTACTAGTGTTAAACATTCATGCACCTTGGGCATTTTGTGTCGTTGACAGTTTCCTCTCGTGTTTATCGAATGTTCCAGCAGCTACCACAACGAAGAGCTGCGTAATCACTTACGCCGGTTTCAGCGTCTGTAATCAGTGCTGACCCCAGCTCTCGGTGCCGGAGAGGTGTGCGGTTTGTTCCTGGTTGAACCTTGTGTGGAGATTGCTCCCAAGGAGAAAAACAAGACGCGGGGCTATAAGTTAGCAAAGCAGGGTGCTCTCGAGGCACTTGCTGCACCGCAAAAGAACCGAGGACTGAATACTAAGGTAAGTGTGGCAAAATGCATTTTATGCATTGTGATGTAAGCTACATTGCGAAAGAACCTAAAAAATCATAAAGCTGATGTTTTGCTTAAAGCTGCAGCAGTCACGAGGGCTAAAAATCAGCGCAGAAAGAGCTCATAAGCGTATTCAAGTGACGTGTGTTACGGATTTTTTTATAGAAGGACTAATTGTTTTATTTTGCGACTTAAACATTGCATTGCAAATGAACATACTATAATTTTATCTGCAACTTGACATCAAACGTGAGTATTATCTTAAGTGGTAGCTGCGCGCAGTGCGTGGGTTGACTATTTTCGTCCCTAGAAAAGTCCATAGGTAATGAAATTTCAGCAATCCAACGTTTGTTATATAGCAGGGCCAATAATGTGCAGGTTCTCCCTTCAAGCTCAAAAATTCACTATCGTCACCTTGAAAATCCTTCTGTCGTCTTCCAACAAACGTTTACGTAGTGTTTTCCTATTATAGGAAGCAGTCAAGCCTCAGTCCAAGTTCTACCTACTTGAGAGCCACCGTAGTTGTCCGCTTAGCTCGTGCACAATGTGTACGTGAAAATGCCAACTGACTTTCGGGGGGTCTTTCGAATAAAAAATTCATACACTACTTTTGGGAAACTGCTAACTGGAATGCCAAGATATTTCGTAGCACATTTTAATGTACCTTGAAACTAATGCTACATTTAGGATTTTTATATGAGTAGTCAAGGCTTCATTACAGCTCTGCTTCAGTTTCACAATTCCAACATACGCCATAAAGTAAGTAATCAAAATGTTAATTAGTGAATATTTTATTAGCTGCCACAACAGTGCAATTTGTCATGCAAATAACGTCCGCCTATTTAAATAATCCACCTGAACAGGCTGAATCGCGCTGTATCCTCCATTCTATTTCTTTTTTAATCCATTCAGTCAAAGAAAGAAAAACACGGGGTATGTGATATTGTTTCAATGTTGATTCCACGCCTGTTCCCGGCTAGTTGATAGTTTGTTTGCTAAACTTTATGTTGTTATTGGCTCGACAGGGACACATGGTCACTCGTCGTCTAAACTGCCTTGAACAGCGCGACGAAGTATTCGCGCCACTCGAACGCACGTTCACGTGAACGCACGTCCATGTAGTACATGCTGCCCATCTATGCACTAAAAGAGAACGAAGGCCACTACAATGTCTGTTTTTCTTGCATTTCTTGTCGTTTATTTCCTAGAAAACCAGGCAACATGTAGATCGACCGATAATTCAGCGTGATGCGACACTTGAGCTCCTTCTTTCTATAAAGTATATGCGGCAGTTTACCTGTAGACATGAAACGAATGGAAGTTTAATGCAGTGACTTTACAACCGTAATTTCTCTACTATGGTCTATAGCTTCTCAGAAAACGGCTCAGGAAAGAAAATTTCTTAAACCAAGTAGACGACCACTGCAAACCTTCTGATTCATACTGCAGCTTTTAAAAATCGATTTATTTATTTATTTATTTATTTATTTATTTATTTATTTATTTATTTATTTATTTATTTATTTATTTATTTATTTATTTATTTATTTATTTATTTATTTATTTATTTATTCCATACTGCTAGCCTGGGTACCAGGCCTTAAGCAGTCTCCATCTAGAAACATGCACTTTTCTTTAGTGACAGCGTTTAAGCAATAAAGCAAATTGTATTTTTATGGCTTGACTGATAGATCGGAATAATCGCACCACGAACTACATACAAAATGTACGAGGCCGCTCGTAGTCCCAATGTAGAGCCAAATGTATCTCCTTATTTTGCGACATATGTATATGGCCACCTAAGTACGTCAGTTTCGAGTTGAAGTAATCACTGCGGTTACGAAGAGAATAGGATCACGAGGACTTCGCTCTCAACAGATATCAAGCACACGGACTGCGCCGTGTAACGGCGCTACCACAACCCAAAAAATTTTATTCAAGGGAAGCTTGTATTGCGTTACAGATTTCGGTGGTGGCGTAGTCACTCAAAAAGTCACGTGTGGCGCATACCCGCATTGGATATGCTGTTATGAGTAAGCAATAAGAAAGAAAGAAAGAAAGAAAGAAAGAAAGAAAGAAAGAAGAAAGAAGAAAGAAAGAAAGAAAGAAAGAAAGAAAGAAAGAAACAAACAAAGAAACAACAAAGAAAGAAGGAAAGAAACAAACAAAGAAAGAAAGGAAGAAAGAGCTAATGCGGGCTAAGCTACGCCGGCGCCGGATCACTTCACGCGTGCTACAAATCAGGGTCGTTTGGTGTGTCGCGGGGAGGAAAAGCGAAAGAAAGGTGCTTGGCGCGCGCTCCGCCGGGCTCCTCTCGCCTCAGATCAGTTTCGGCGAGCGTATGGAAAGGCCCCGCGTGGTGCGTTCCGCCGAGGAGCAGGCTGCGTTTGAGAAACGGCGCCGCGAACTCACTCGGGATAAAGCCCTCGGGAAAGGGCTCGTCGTCGACGTGCCGATTCTAGCGTGAGGGCTTCCGAAGCCCAGGCGAAACACCGAGTTGCGAACCCCGAGTTCCGGGAGGGCAATGTTGAGGCCAAACGTTAGCGAAGAGCCGCCGACCCTGGGTTTATGGGCAAACGAAGCGGAACGCCTGCGACAGCGTCGTCTTGCCACAAGCTTCGCTTACCCCCATTTCCTCGAGAGCGGAATGACCCTGAATCTTTTTCCACAACTTTGATACTCATCAGTTGTCTATTGAGATGCCATCTTTATGTATCTGCAATACATGAAGATGGGTGCTTCTTAGTATGGGGACTGGTTCCTGTGCGCTTGGCACAGCTAGGTAATGACTCTTGCCGAATACGAGTTTTTATGACTCTGAGCTGCGCAGGTGCAGTACTTGTGATGGAAAACTACAAAAATGTTTTGGCAGAAATAACAGGATCCCACTACTAATATAACAAGCCTGGTACTTGGCGCATGTCCATCAATTCAGCGGCCGCTCTGCTCATGCTCTCAACCGTAAACGCCGTATCGTGGTGCTCGAATCCAGAATACTGAAGTGATTGTTCGAATAGCTTTAATGATATCAGGTGCTCCTCTCTAACGAAAATAGTTCTAATAAATACCCACAGGAAATACATCAGGAACGAAAAGGTGGACACGATTGGTCTCTGTGCAGCAGTCTTCACATTATACTTGTAGATTGCGAAGCAAATATGCATAAACACGTTAAAAATATAGATTTTCTTATAATAACATTACTTTTTGGTGATCTTGGTCATTTTCAGAAGTCTCTGACAATGTCTTATTCAGAGTTTCGCACCATTGTTGAATCTTAGTAACTTTCGCACATTGTTCGTCTGTTACTCCTTTTTGTTGTGAACTTGCTTTGCATTTTGCTGTATATAAACTGACCTTCTTCATAATGCTCCTTTTATAGTTCTTGTGTGTTTTTTTTTTCATTAGGCCCAATTGTGTCCTCTTTTTGTTAGTTTTTCTCCTTTTCTTTACTTATATGTTTTTTTACGTTTTTTTTTTCTTGTAGATTTTTTTTTTACATTCGCTTGTTTGTTACTGTACCCGTGCGCCCTCCTGGGTGCGATAAGTAAACAATTGATTCATTGAGTGATTTATTTGTTTATTTCTCTAGTACTATTTGGTTTGAAAATATTTATACAATTTACCTAGAGGAAAATAAGGGAAGAAGCAGGCTGGCAACTACCACTGGAGGGGTCACGACGCCTGCTAGCTCTTAGGAAGGAGACGGTAGAATGCAAAAATGGAAGATAGGAAGAAGGGAAGTAAAGAGGAAAGAACGAGCAAGACTACTAATCACAGTGACTGAACTAAGGCAATGACAAATAATAAGTATAGCATTTTCCTTTGTGCGAAAACAAGCGAATAATTCAGTGACCGATTTTTGTCCCCCTTCTTGCGGGCCGTGTCATGCAGGTTCAATGATGAAGCTTTGCAGAGGTATGCCGAGTCAGTCACAGGTCACAAGAATGGCGATGGTAATTTTTTTCGCACTGACCGTGGCACCCGGCCGTGGCCCGCATATTGGTCAGCATCCATCAAGGAGGCGGTGACTGTGAGAGCATCTATAAGCGCTACAGCGAGGATCACATACTGTGCCGGCCGCGCCCGAGCGTCTGCCATGCCGTTGACTCGGGCATCGAAGACGCCGACAAGAGAATCATCCTCGACGCACACAACCGCTTCCGGAGTCAAATCGCAACGGGAAATAACTGCTCGAGGCTGCCCCATGCTTCCAACATGCTAGAAATGGTGAGGATACATCCATGCTTAGCTTCCCCGTGACATTGTACGGTTGAGATAAAGAAGAAAACAAGGAAAGGCCAGGAGGCTAACCAAATACAGGTCCGGTTCGCTACCCTGCACTGGGAGAAAAGGATAAAGGACGAAGGGAGAGAAAGAGCCCTAGCTGCGTACCCTCTTGAGCGTGCGCACCAAGTCTATAAGAAAATGTCGCCGAGACCTGTCGACTTCAGGTATTGCAACAACAACCTCGTTGCTTTCTGCGCCAGCGAGACGCACTGTCATGGTCCAAGAACTTTAGCTTCTAAAAACTGTCTTGATTATTGTTTTTATCCTGCAGGGGTAATGCTACCAGACCTTTTGCCCACCTCATGAAATCACAGAAGAAAACCTAACTAGGGCGCCTTTATCAGTGCCATTATTTAAGAAGGTCTCGGTGCTGGTTTAGATACGAACCATCGGCCGCTCATCTGCCAGCTATACCTTCACCTAAATTTATTGAATTGAAAAATTACAAGTTGCGGTCTTTCAACTAAATGAAATGGTGGTTCACGAAACAAGCCCCAGAAAACGATAGCATCATACAACAACAAATACAAAACTCTCTGCAAATTGCACATTCGTCGAGTGTTCGAGCCCAAAAGACGCGTACATCTTTTTTTTCTTTTTTTTATGTGTGTGTGTGTGCCTCGCGGAGGCCCGACTTGTAAAAAAACAGTGCATGCATGTCCGTGCAGCCTTAGTTGAACGCACGTACCATCTGTCTACGTCCCCATGAGAGATCATTTTAGTAAGGCTGTACAAATATTCGTAACTCTGATTACGGATCTCATGGTTGTCATTGTTTATGTGTTTTGCCACGCTCATAAGACCCGCTTGTGGAAAAAACCATATACCTCACGGCACTTTATAATGGTTATGTCGAAAGCTCACTTTTGTTGGCAATTAATAAAAAAAAGAACAACCAGCTACCTCACTAAAAGAACATTTGTTTAACGCAGCTAAAGATGAACGCAGCTCATGTGACAGGTTACTTTGTATCTTCGGATTTATTCTGATCTATATTTTTCTCCTGTTTGTACTTTGTCTTTAGCTACCTTTCTGCCCTAGCGGATCATTAGCAGTTTAACTAAGAGTTTTGTCGCAGTTAATAACAACAACTTTCTTCCTCGCGAAAGCGGGTTCAACTGACTTCCGGCGGCAAACATTCTTTAACTAAGCGACAATAGAAGAAATTTATGTTACTAGTTAGATGCATAACAAAGAACAAAGTGTTTCTCACTCCTGAAAATACCAGAAAAGTATGATTGCAGTATGCTGAGCGCGTCACAGTTTGAAGGAAGGAAAGAAAGGGTGGAGAAGGAAAGGCAGGAGGGTTAGCCAATTTAGCATAACCGGTTTGCTATCCCGTCATAGTTTGAAATGCAGGAAGGCGTTATTCCGTTGGTGGAATTGCATTTTATTTCCTATACATGGATATGCCAGCTGTATTGTGCATATTGGTGAACTCGACATCCCCCAATTAATAGCGATTTTTATTTCTTACAAGTTTCGTATACGTATGGAAACTATTATATGGATGATGTGTCTTGCAGGAATGGGACGACGATCTTGCAAGAGTGGCGCAGGCCTATGCCGAAATTTGCACTAACCAGCCATCCTGCCACTCGTGTATGAAAATCGGTGCGTTACGCCAGTCATGACCATTCAGCCAATCATGTGATACCACACCTTGCTTTTAGCTGTCTCAAACGTTTTTCGCCTGGTCGTACGTGTCATAAAAAAAAAAGATGCCTCATTGGGCATTTTCATCAACGTTCATATAACAACAGAAAACGTAGCTTGCTCATTCCTCCCTAAACACTTCATCGGTAACTCTCTCCGCAGCCAGATTAAATGCGCGATCGACAGTGCACGCTCAGTTGATATTGCGGCTGGTCAGCACGCAAAGTAGTGCCTATTTCAGGAAACCTCAGCCCACCATGGTTGCTTAGTGGCTATGGTGTCGGGCTGCTACGCACGAGGTCACGTAATGAAATCCCGGCCATGACGGCCACATTTAAATAGGGGCGAAATGTGAAAACACCCGTGTACTTAGATTTAGGTGCACGTTAAAGAACCCCAGGTGGGCCAAATTATTCCGTAGTGCCACACTATGGCGTGTCTCATAATCAGATCGCGGTTTTGGCATGTAAAACCCCATAATTTTTTTCCATGAAACCTCAAGGTGCACATTATGTACGCATCAATGTTAAGCCACGTGTAACATAAGCACCCGAGAACAAAAGTGCATAAGCCACGGATTTCTCGAGAAAAAAATTACTCGTTCTTTATTCGCTAGACGCATAGCTGAAATTTGACGTGTGGTTCGTGCGGTCAAGTTCCAAGGGCAGTAGTAAAGTTCAGGCTGCATGAGTAGGCTGTGAATAAATTAAGCTTTTTCTTTCCCCGGAAATCGTAGTCAGCACACCTTTCCTCACAGGTGCACGCCTTTGATTTTGATTTCCATCGCTTCGACACGTGTATCACGCTCCCTCAGTCCGTTTTGCAGCCGGAATAGGGGCTTCAGGCGGGCTTTTTCTGATACCGACAGCCACAAAACCTGTTCTTAGAATGTGACTGGCTTGCCATCAAGTTCAATTGAAGAAAGAGCAGTGTTCAGTGTCATCCTTCGCCTTTAAAGACGGTGCTGTCGGAGCGTACTGGTATGAATCACCATTGCTCGTTTCGGACGCTTCTAGTTACGGTCTCCTTACAAACAAGGGTATCTAAGTCGTAAACTAAACACAGCGCCAACACAAGGAACGTATAGAAAGAAAACCTGCTAAAAAAGAAAACCGTGTCATGGGAGCTGTCTGGCAACTGAAATTTTATTAGGATCTACCCGGAATATGAACAGATACAGAAGCAAAAAAGGTAAACAAGAAAAGCAAACAAGAAACCGCATAAATTAGCAAGGAAGACCTAGCTACAACGCAGCTAAAACCAAAACAAATCACGTGTGAAACACTGTCAATGGGTACGTGCATTAAAAAAATGCCATTATTATTATTATTATTATTATTATTATTATTATTATTATTATTATTATTATTATTATTATTATTATTATTATTATTATTATTATTATTATTATTATTATTATAACAAATTACCATTAAGGTAGATCCCAATGAAATTTCAGTTGCGATGCAGCGCTCCTGTTGCCTTTCTGTTTCTTCATCCCTAGGGTGAGCGCTGTATTTTGTTTACAACCATGAACCACACCAAACTACCCCAATTCGTAATCCTAATTCAGGGGTACCTAGCTCAGAGCCTTGACGTCTCAGCTTATAAGAGTGACTTCACGGCCATACGAACACATACATTACAGCCGATCGTGTTGGTTTGATCGAGGTCCGTGGAGAATCCCACTTGACAATTCTTTATAGCGAAATTCTACATTGTTTTTTTACAAGACCCGCCAACACTTTCAAGGTTCCACATGTCCGACTTAAGCAGTCTGTTGTCGTTATCTCAAGCACACACACACAAAAATTCACCGACGATTACGACACTCCTTAATGCGAAATTTGAGCGCTGCTCTATACGTGTTTTCACTTCGCGATATATTGGCTGACGCAGACAATCTGTCTCGTGCGGCACGTTGCAAACGGAGCGAAGTGCGGCGCGACTGCCTCGCTTATCCGGAGATCGCGAGAGGCAGCGCGTGGGTGACGCGTGGGTGCAATTCACAGCAGTCGCCGTCGAACGTCCAACACGATGCGCGCTACTCTGGCGCCATCTCGTAGTCATCGCCGCAGCACTAGGTTTTTTCCTTCTCACGCTTTCGCCATACCCTCCTTCGCTTTCCGCCTCATGGTTCTGCTGCATCCTCCTCTCCGCTTTACTCCTCGCGTCTTTCATCCAGTGCTGCACTCCGCGTTTGCTTTCATCTTTCGCTGTGCTCGTTCGCTCGGTTACAATAAGTGACGACGCCAACGCCGACGCTCGCCGCAGGAACGGCTGCCTAAAAGCTGCGCTATAATTTTTTTGGCAGAGCGCTACGCGGGACACTGGCGCGTCATGCTTGAATACGTGAGGCAACTATGCATATGAGAGAGAGAGAGGGTTATTTGAAGAAAGGCAGAGAGGTCGGCTTGAGCGTTAGTAACTATGCATATGAATCAGTACTCGTGTGGCAACTCACCAAGCCAATTGGTTGCGCATAGTGTAATGCTAAATCACTGTAGTGGAAGCGAAACGTCATGCTTGTTTCATCACCGAAAGGTTAAAAATGCAGAATCCTTTACTACCTAATTTGCTTCTTTCTTTTTTTTTTCAACTCTCTTTAATACAGAGAAATTTCCATACGTCGGCCGCTCCCGTTGCGTCATCCACACGGATTCTGAGGACGACAACCCTGACTGGGAAGGATGCATAGGATACATGTTTAACGAGTCCCTCAGGATTCCCATCGCAGGTTCAAGTACACCGTTGAGAACAATTCATGGAGCCGAAAGTTTCACTCAGGTGAGAACACATCATCAATTTAATTACAGATCGCAGAATTGGGCTTGCACTGGAGATAAAATACGATTATGATGATGGCATTCTTTGTTACATTAAATTACATTAGAACACGCCTTTAGCGTGTTACACCCTGATGCACCTTTTGTTTTCCCATTACAAATATACATAATTCACGTAAAAGCCACTGTAGCAGCATTTGTATTGGACTCGATACCCGAATCTCTATGGTCACCTGCTTCAAAGGCTAAACCTTCAACTCATCACTTGAAGGTCACGTTTCCTATAAAATCGACAGGTAACATTAGCAATTATTTTGGAACTATTTCATCAATTAGTTTAGGAATACATTATTACTGTAAGCATCGACATTTACGAACAATATAATCTAACTGAAATAGTTCTGTTATTCAGAAAACCCCATATGCTCGGTTATTTGTCACCCCAAAACTCGCCACATGTCAGGACATTCGCTGAGCCTCCTTTTCATGACTCATTCTGGCTTTAACTCAATGCAATTCAGCATTGTTTTCCAACAGCTTGAACAAGGTATGATTATGTAAGACCACCACGGTAAAAAAGCTGTAAAAATACAGCTTGACTTCACCAGTGTTCCACCAACAGGCAGCAGCAGCAGTGAGCATATCGTAAAACAATGAGTATGCTCAAGTGTAAAGTACACCGGACTTTTTCAGCGAACATTTTGAAACATGTTAAAGGTCGCCCTGTGGCAGATAACCCAATTATGGTTCATGAGCTGGTCTATTCGAAGAGGCAGGCAGCAGCAGCAGTGAGCATATCGTAAAACAATGAGTATGCTCAAGTGTAAAGTACACCGGCTCTTTCAGCGAACATCTTGAAACATGTTTAAAGGTCGCCTGTGGCAGATAACCCAATTATGGTTCATGAGCTGGTCTATTCGAAGAGGCAGACATTACTTGCACAAAAATTGAAATGCATATTCGACTAATTAACAAAAATTAACTATTTGAGTTGTTAGCTAATTGCCTTATGGCCCATATTGCAGTTTACAAATTCTAGTTGTGTAATTCGCAAGGCGGATCCACTTGAACCGAATTCTCAGGATGACACCAGTTTCGAGATAATAAGTCGCGAACTTTGCGGAGAAATGCATTGGCGTTCCAGTTTGTCACAAAAATGTGCATAATCAAAACGCGCGCCGAGTGTCACGCAAGCCACCGACAGAGCAAGTCGGCCCTGCGGCAGCTTCGACAGAGGGAGAGAGCGGATACGCCAAAGACAGCCGACGCGATCAGCGGAGACTAGAAGCTTCGACAAGGTACGCTAAGGCAACGGTATCGAGAGAGAGGGCGCGTGCCGAAACACGTCTCAGACCCCGACGCACGGCGAGCAGAGAGAGAGAGAGAGCGCGCGGGTACAGCAGCCCGAGCGTGCGCCAACGAATGAGTCACCACCCTCCTCGAAGACTTCGGCGGCCGCAGCCGAAAACGCGAGAAATGTCTAGAAGATTCCCTGGCTTTGTTCTTGCTTTGTCAGCACGACTGCGTCAGAAGGTTTGAGACACGCAGGCGAAGTCATTAAAAGCGCCGTACGGGAATCAGTAGGGGGATCAGACCGCGCCGGTGAAGAGATGCGACGTGAAGATTGACCGTCTGCGGAAAAGGGGGATTCCTCGGCAAGCTAACCGACGAGTTCATCGAGCGTCTGCATTTCTGGAAGTAGTTCCTTCTGCGAGATTTGCCTCGAACTACGCCGAGATCGTCCGGCTCAAGACCAGCACAGGTGAATACGAGTGGACACTGTGTGTTCCTATTCATTGTGTACTGTACGTATTGGACTCTTAGTGCTTGTCGTTAATTAATTTCCAGAGTTTTGTTAACACCCATCTGAATTGCACTCTGTTGTGCCTAGCCGAAGTGTGTATGTGTGTATCTAACTGCCTTATTTGAAGAATATATTTTGTTGTGTTTTGACAACCCTCGGCTCTGACTCGGTCTTTGGACCCCAACCGGCGTTCGCTGGCGCACCACAGGGCCCTTTATTAATTGTTCTTGCTTTCGTGGAGTTATTTTCGGAAGCTGGTACGTCGGCTTTGGAATTTGGCCCGGCGTTGGCGCCTCGTTCACGGGGTGTGTGACGCAGTTACTTTTGTGCTTCAATGCATAAAACGGCATTTTGTTAAGAAAAAGATAGATATATACTGCCAAAGTGGCAAATGTTCGCCAAAAAATGCTTCGCATTTAAAACCTAATTAGTTATTTTTTGTTAATTAGGTCAATTATGCATTTCAATTTCTTGTGCAAGTAATGGCCGCCTCTTCGAGTAGACCAGCTCATGAACTATAATTGTGCTATATGCCACAGGCAACCTTTAAAAATTTTTGAAAGTGTTAGCTGAGACACCCTGTATATAAGGCATATGAGACATTCCTTCAAAATATTCACTTATCTGCACATAAATATACCTACACTTATGTAGAATATACAGCGCGCACAGACAAAGGGTCTTATGTGGTTTCCATAATGGCGGATGTGCTTTAGCAAGCTTCATCGCAATACATATTTATAGTGCAGTGAGATTATTTAGCATGCAAAAATAAAAATAATACCGTCAAACGAAGGCCTCAGGAGGGCTCCTGAGATTGTAATAAAGCAGGCGGCGCCGGAGAGCGGAGCCCGAAAGCTGCAACCAGGGTAGTCCGTGGGTTGCAGCCTCGCTAAATCCGGGGCGTGCCAGGGAGTGTTGGCATACAAGAGCAGCTGTCCGCGACAGAAGACAGTCGATCTTATATGTCCCGGGCAGGCGAAGGACCTCAGTAACCCCCCCACCCCCCCCGCCATACGGACCAGCCCAGGATTCAGCTTTAAAGTCCCCGCTGCAACTCAGGTGTCCTGGAGGCGCCGCCGAAGTATACTAAATAAGGACAGATTATGTACACTTAGCACAAATACTCACATCTCTTCACTGCAATACATTGTGTTTGCTTCTCCACATTACACAAATGTGCTGCAATGAAGCTATTTCGGAACGCACGTAATGTGCGTTGTTGCAAGCGTTTCTTACGATTCACCGATACGCCTTATATTCACTGAACTTCAGATCGTTACTGTAAGACGCTGTTTTTATTGCAGATTCGAATGTTTTTCTAATTTAACAACATCCAAAATGACCTTTTTTTCTGCATTGTAACACTCATACCCCGTTGTTCGCTTCACCATGTTCGAAGTTCGATTCCCTTTCCTGTTACCAAAACACCAAACCAATAATAGTTTTATTGGAAGGTTGGCTATATCTAATCAGTTTTTGGCACCTTTCTATATTTGTTAAGAGAAGGTTTTGTTGTTGTTGTTGTTGTTGTTGTTGTTGTTGTTGTTGTTGTTGTTGTTGTTGTTGTTGTTGTTGTTGTTGTTGTTGTTGTTGTTGTTGTTGTTGTTGTTGTTGTTGTTGTTGTTGTTGTTGTTGTTGTTGTTGTTGTTGTTGTTGTTGTTGTTGTTGTTGTTGTTGTTGTTGTTCATTATGGTCCTACACCTCGATTACTTGCCGCGTCTTTTAAATTCGAAGCATTTCTTGGCGAACATTTGCCACTTTGACTGTATCTAGCCACCTACGTCTTGGTGCTTTCATGGTCGTTTCGTTAACATGGTAGGTACCAAAATTGACATAGTATGACAAGAGTGTATGACGAACATAAATGATAGGTCATGACCAGAATATCATGACATGTGTGCCATGTAGGTCATGAAACAGCCGCCTTCGTCTTGGTGCTCTCATGGTCGTTTCGTTAATTTGGTATGTAACTGGAATGGGTTCGCAGATGGGTACTAAGTGAAGGAAACGCTGAAGGATGATGGTAGAAGTCATGCTCATGAGCAGGACTCAGCAAAAATGACAATGACTGAGAGAAAGATGATTAAGGCCCAAAAACCACTGGAATGAGTTCGGACGTGGGCACTAAGTTAAGGAAACAGTCAAGGATGATGATAGAAGTGATATGCACGAGCATGACTAAGCAAAAATGACAATGACTCACCAAAAAATGATTAACACTCAAAAACCACTGCAATGGGTCCGGACGTGGGCACTAAGTGAAGAAATAGCAAAGGATGATGACAGAAGTTATATTCACGAGCATGACTCAGCAAAAATGACAATGACTCAGCGAAAATGATTAACACTCAAAAACCTAGTGGGTACTAGTGAAGGAAACACTAAAGGATGATGATAGAAGTCACATTCATGGGCATGACTAAGCAAAAATGACAATACCTCAGCGAAAGAGATTAACACTCAGAAGCCATTGAAATGGGTTCGGAAATATATGATAGGTCATGAGATGAATGTCATGACATGCCTGTTATGTAGGTCATGAAACAGCCACCTACGTCTTTTTTTAGTTCAGTATGGTTCTACACCTTTATTTCTTCCTGGCTTGATTCGTTGGAACACATGACTGTTTGATTACCGACTTGTTAAACGTACTTGTACAGTGACCGATTATGATGTGTGCTAAAATGTTATTGTGACTTCTAATTACTTTGTTCTTACCGGCGTTGTGCTCACTGTCGATATGTATGGGCGGTGGTGCCCGTCAAGCAGTGGTTTGACACTGCTTTTATCTCGCTGTCCTCAGTTTCATGTACGGAAAAAAATTAATAAAGGGTTGATTGATTCAAATAATATCCTTGTTCGCTCACGTTGAAACACGTGAGTATGCATAAAGGCTTTACGTAATTGCCAATATCGTAGCTAACACAGACACTGGCGTGGTTATAAAACATAAATTATAAGATCTGTGTGTACACCCTCATAAATAGCCCAGACAGCGCACGTGACCGCAACCAGGCCTTGCAGCACAGCAGGCACCGTACACGCTGCGCCCTGGCACACTTTGGAAGAAGTATTTGCCGTAGCCTAGCTGAACTGAAAGATTCAGAAACTGTAAGAAAAGACAAAGTTTTCCCTGTGCTTATGCTACTCGGAACGCTACGCTCGTATATGATATTTTGGTTTGTTATCCTTACGCACGCAGCTGGCGTGGGCGACAACCTGGAAAGTTGGATGCGGCTATGTCAAATACCGATCTCATAATTTTCGATCTGAGATGCGCTACACGTGTGCCTACGGTCCTGGGTGAGTACGCCTTGAGAGTGCATCAATAGAGCTCATAGATTCAGTCGCATGGTGCAAGAGACGATGGTAGTGGTACAGACGTTGCTTAGTGACTGTGGTGTCGGGCTGAAGCATTGTTTCAGCCCGACACCACACGGCAGCCGCATTTCCATGGGGGCGAAATGCGAAAAGAACCGTGTACTTAGATTTGGGTGCACGTTAAATAACTCCCACGTGCTCCAAATTATTCCGGACTCCCCCACTACGGCGTGCCTCATAATCAGATGGTGGTTTTTGGCGCTTAACACCCCATAATTTTATTTTGACAAGGACAGTTACATCCAAAGTGAATTGAATTTGTCGGCTGTACAGCTCGACAAGTCCTATATTGACTAACGCAATGAAAATAATACAAGGGCCGCAGTTTTATTACATTCAAATCAATGTCCTATAGATATGTCACGATTAGCGAATGCAGAAATTTGGCTAATGCCTGTTGCAGCAAATTAGAATTTACTGCATTTTCTATTATGATAAAGAGTTCTCTATTTTGGGGTGCGTGTTAAGGCGGTATCTCCTTTCTAGAAATACTCAAGAATAAAAACTGCCAATGTATACGCATTTATGTTTCAACGGCAAAGTGTGCATTTCAAGCACACGCTCTGAGGTTTACCACTGACGAAACTACACGTTGTTCCTTTGACACCTAGGCTCACTTCACGTTATATAATGTTTGCTTCCTCTTTCTGGGGATATTTTGACCGCACAAAAAGGAAGAGCAACAGAATGCTCGCAGGGCAACAGAATGCAACAGAATGCAGGGGCGCTTGAGACACGTAGAAAACTCAAAAAAACAGAAGGCTGGCACGATACGACATATACACATGCATGGCGGCATCATAAAAGAAGTGAAATGGCCAGAGTATGACCAACAAGTATAGGACGAGCAGATAAGCGTTCTTGTCTATACAAAAATTTCTCTTAGTGATTGCGCGAGCCACAACTTATCGAAAACTTTATTTAAGGCTTCATCCGGGAGGACATGTCCTTGGCTGGCAGACGCAATTGCCAGGAATAAAAAACAGAATCTGTCAGCGTTAGTTGACAGCCAGCGAACATAGAAAATACCGCCATATAGTGCATAATTGTAAAACTCAAGTGAATTGAGTAAATAGGCTGTGAGTGTAGAATGCAAAGTCATGTAGCACATTTGTTTACCTCGAAAGCTCTATAAGTTGTGTATTACATAATGTCAATATCTGTGTCCAGGTGGTCAAGCTTTATCCGGAGTCTCCCGATATAAGGCGTGCCTCATAATCAGATGCCAGTTCTAGCACGAAAAACTAAAGAATTTTATTTAATAAATATTCGTATCACTTCAGAAGCCACAGTTGCAGACTTGATTACGATCGAAAAGTGAGCAAATTGATGCGTATTCACCTTGTTGTTTGTGCACCATTCACGTGAGAAAAGAAAACGGGAACAGAAGAGGAATTTTCAATTCTTCTTAAACCTTCTCGTTTTGTATACCTTCGTAAAACACTAGATAGTCCAATTTAAAACTATGCTAAGCCTGCTGAGAACTGTTACTACATTTGGACTTTTTTTGTGTGAAATGGGTTTATTCAAATTGGTTCGGCGATTGGCTAAGGATACAGTTTCTGTTATCAAGGTCATTCGAATAGGGCGGTTAAGAGGAGGAGGAGGAGGAGGAGGAGGAGGAGGAGGAGGAGGAGGAGGAGGAGGAGGAGGAGGAGGAGGAGGAGGAGGAACAAACTTTTATTTAAACCAGCAGTTTAGTTGGCTGGGCCTAGGCCTCCCACGTGGGGACATCGAGGTCTTGCCTCTTCGCCGCCTCGCAGGCTTGCTGGGTAGCCCAAAGTTGGTCGTCGAGTTGGGAGCTGCGCAGGGCGGCGTGCCATCTCAACGAGAGGGTCACGGTATTATTTGTCCGATATTGGTTTTTACATTCCCATAGCATGTGGGGAAGCGATGCTGCCTCAGTCTTACAGATCTTGCAAATGTTACTAGGGTAGGTGTCCGGGTAGATCCTGTGGTAACGTGTTAGTGAGGGGTTCGTGTTTGTCTGTAACAGGCGAAGGGTGGTTGCCTGTGCTCTGTTTAGCTCTTGATGAGGGATGGGGAAGGTTCTTCTGTTGAGATAGAATGATTTCGTGAGGTCGTTGTAGCTGGTGAGGCGATCGCGTTCCGCGGGTGCACCTGCGCTGTCTCCGGCACGGTTGACAAGGCCTCGTGCTACGGAGTGAGTGACCTCGTTGAGGTTGGTGAGGTGCGGATGTACGTCGCCGGCGTGTGCTGGGAACCAGACGAGAGTGATTTGCTTTTCAACTGAGTGAGGGGCTTCGTGTAGGATGCGTAGCGCTTGTTATGAAATGTGACCTTTGATGTAATTGCTGATTGCCGTACGGGAATCGCTCACGATGGTATGGCAGTTCAGATCAAGGGTGGCCAGGGCGATGGCCACTTCCTCGGCCGTCTCGGCGTTTTGGGTTACGATGCTGGCGGCATGTTTGAGCGAACCGCTTACTGTGGTAGCCGAGGCGAAGCGGTGCCCGTCTTGATATTCAGCTGCGTCGACGAAGGTGACGCCCGTGGTGTCGCCATAGGCTTTAATGAGGGAGGCAGCCCTTGCCTTCCGACGTTCTTTATTGTAGTCCGGATGCATGTTTTTGGGAATAGGGTCGGCATGTAGCCAAGTCTCTACGTCGCGTGGAATTGGGTATTTGTCTCCATGTTGACGGTGGTAGGTGATGCCGAGCTGAGTTAGAATGTGCCGGCCCGTTTCTGTGATGGTGAGACGCTCCAGATGAGACCGACGCTGTGCTTCGATTAATTCGTCTAAGTTGTTATGGAGTCCTAATTGGAGTAGAAGTTCAGTGCTGGTGTTGTTTGGCAGTCCTAAGGATAGCTTGTAGGCACCGCGTATAATGATGTCCAATTTAGTCTTTTCTGCTTTGTACCAATTATGGAAGGCGGCGACGTATGTGATGTGACAGATGACGAACGACTGAACAAGGCGAATGACGCTTCTTCCTTCGTGCCCTGTCCCCGGTTGGTCACCCGTTTCAGCAGCCGCGATGTATTGGCCGTCTGTCGGAGGATCTTGGATATAGCCGTTGAATTTGCGCCGTTGGCTTCGATGGTCATGCCGAGAACCCGGATAGTGGAGACCACGGGTATGGTTCCACCATCCCTCATGTGGAGTTGGATTACCTCGTAGCGGCGTTTATGCGTAGATCGTAGTGGTGGACGTCTACGGAGCTTGGGGCGGTATAAGAGGAGCTCTGACTTGTCGGGGGAACATCGGAGTCCCGTGCCTTCAAGATAATTTTCGAGGGCATCGATGGCGTCTTGCAGAGCGGTTTCAATTTGTTTATCGCTGCCCGTAGTGGTCCAGATGGTAATGTCGTCGGCATAGATGGTGTGTTCTCTGCCGTCGAGCTTCTGTAGTTCCTGTGCTAATCCGAGCATGACCAAATTGAACAGCATTGGGGAAATGACAGAGCCTTGTGGTGTTCCCGCGCATCCGAGAGTGAATTTCTCCGATTGAATATCTCCAACCGAGAGGAACGCCCTTCGGTTGGATGGAAAAAGGGCGGTTAAGAACAAAAAAAATTTTTTTAGGGTATGACTGACACAGAGATCCCGGAGCGTGTTCACAAGAAAATTGTTACATTTTGGAATCACTGTGATCGTTATGTTTTGGTTTTGTCTGCAGTGGTAATATCCGAGGCGAGGATGTTTACAAAGTTGGGCCAGCCTGCTCGAACTGTGCTGAGGGCACTTGCTGTGGAACAGCGTGCCAAAGACACAACGTCACTCCGTCGTTCAACGGCTTGTGCAGTAAGTATAGCAAAATACGAGCCAATTTTGCCCGATCGTTATTAAGTATCCGTCAGAACTCAGCAACACTGACTCCTTCCGCTGGGTCTCTGCATACACTGTACATCAACTACACCCTCAAGGGTTCTTAAGGCCACAAATCGGCGTGCAACTGACACCCTTACACTCGTAATGGCGTAAGCGTGTGAGTTAAAGACAGGAAATACCCTTAAGGGTGTACGTTGGTTTACAGTGTAGCAACTAGCGCCAAGTAAAAAAAATGGACTTTTTTTTCATTTCTGATCCAAAGTAGGTTACCGCAGAGGCTGCGGCCGCTGAATGCCATCGGAACAGTGAAATTACAGTTGCGGATAGGTTTGCAAGTCATTGAAATGCGTATTAACAAGGAAGAAGAGTATACATTTCGGATCCTCCCGGCAAGAGACACACAGCTGACTTCGGCGACAAACGTGCTCTGCAACCGTCAGTCCAGGCAGCAGAGAAACGCGACACATGGCCACAGACACGTGACAACAGCATGACCACAGCCACATGATCACAACCGCCACGTGACCACAGCAGCTAAACCTTCAGACGCCGCAAAACGATCGAAAGAGCCAAAGGAATAGGTGTGTGTGTTGCAGTGAGCATATTTAGTTGCATTTGTTGTCTGGTTGCGTAATTCCTTAGAGAACAGAGCCGGTGACTGGTGCATTTGTAGGGGCAGTGCAGATCGCTATGCGTATATTTACGCCGACTCGTAATATGCGCGCTGTCCTGCACTGAGCCATGTGGAGCGATGACGTAGTTGCCGTGAAATTGAAGTCCGAGAAAGACATCGAGAAAAAACGCTTCTGCGTGGTAAATAATAACAAGGAGAGCTGAGGGAAAATGTATTCAACGCAGTAAAACTTATTACACTCAAAAGGTTGTAAAAAAGGTTTTCGGTTGTCGCAGTTTCACGTTTAAGGGGTAACATCAAATTGTTGGTGCGAACCAATGATGGCATCTTGTTTGCCGACTGTTTTTGCAAGTAAAAATGATGACAGCTGTGACATGCGACATAAAAAAATGTCGAAGTTTCGCCCGAAAGGCGAAGCATCAGTTGCGAAAGCAACTTAGTAGAGAGCTATACGGAGTAAGGATAGTAGTTTTATCGGCTGCATAAACTTGTACACATTCACTTACTAACTGAATTAACAAGCCTGGTGTCAGAACGCACAAGCAAACATGAATAGATCACCCTCGATGACCGCAGACAACCACTGTCAAAACGCTGGCGTGAGCAAACAGCGAGCGAAGGTTCGTGCGGTCTATCGCTTCAACGGAAACTGAGCGGCGAAAGCACAGCGCATACAAAGGTCATAGCTGTGTGGAGATCGCTTTCAAGATACGGTGCGCGCGACAGCCTGCCGGCTGTCGGCGGCAGTACGCAGTTGTTGGCAGAGTGGCGAGAACACAGCACACACGAAGCTATCAGCGCTCGGCGCACCTAGACACTTTACTCATCGCAGATCGCTTTCAAGATAGGACACGCGCGACCGCGCGCGGCCGCGCCATACGCAGCCGCCGCCAAAGTAAAACGCCCCTTCCCGCCTTCCTCCCTTGAGCGCGCGAGATCAAGCCACCATCCTCGGCTCACCCTTGCACGCTTTCACTCGCACTTACAACATACGGCGCGCGGCCACGGTGTTATCGCACTTGTACTTTATACAGAACATCATGTCGACGACGATGGCAGGAATGCGCCTGGGGTGTCCATATAATTGCTATCGCAATAAAAAGACAGTGAGGGAGAGAGCCGAGGGATAAAGAGATCGCCCGTTAGTAACAGGGTTATTCACCGCGCATTCGATATACAGGGTGTTTCAGCGTACACGTTAAAAAATGTTTAACCGTTGCCTGTGGTAGCCGAACAATTCTAGTTCATGAGCTGGTCTACTCGAAGAGGCGGACATCACTAGCACAAAAAATTGAAATGCATGACTAATCAACAAAAATTCACCAATTATGTTTTAACAGCGGAGCTGTTTAAGCCGGCCGTAAGTTGTGCCGCGAGCCGCAGAACATCGCTGAGCGATGAGTCACCTGGGTTGCCTAGCCACCACCTCGCGGAGCGGTGTGTGCTTCGCCTCCTCTCCGTGCCGTGCGCAGCGCCGCACGTTGCCTTGACATGGGACGTTGCATGCGCGCAACGCGCGAAATGCTCGGGATAGCGAATAAGAAAATGAGAGCGAGCGAGAGAGACAGACAAGAAATTGTAGCAGCCCCAACGAGGCAAAGAGCAGAGCTGCTGCCGACGCCGCCCGCGTTCCCCCGTTTCCCCGCGTTCGCGCCGAACGCACGCGGTGTGCGTGACTGCAGCAGGCGTCTCTGGCGTCGGCTCGGCAAGTTTCGACCAGCCACGCCCCGGCAAGTGTGGAGGTGCAGCTTGCCCTGACGTCAACGGGGAGATAAAGCTTGGAGCCGCCGCGACGGCGGCAGAACTCTCGTTGACTCTGTGCGAGTGCATGCACCCTTGACATGGGACGACCAAAGAAGATCTGGACACCCGAAGAAGAAGCCGTTCAACGTGAAGCGCGTTGCGCGGCCAAGCGAGAATCTGAGCGTCGGAAGCGAGCCGATTCGGAATACCGTGCCTAGCAGCACTTAGCCTTTCCTAGCAAAATTTAGCCTAAGTCTAGTAAAACCTGCAAGAAAAGTTAGGTCGATCACCAGCTCCGCTGTTTACTCCAGCCTTGCACCACTAGTGCAAGCTGCCCACGTTTTCTTTAACTAATTACCTTATGGGCCATATTGCAATTTACAAATTCTAGCCGTGGAGTTCGCAAGGCGTATCCACCTGGAATGAATTCTCAGGATGACACCAGTTTCGAGATATTAATTCCCGAACTTTGCAGAGAAATTCATTGGCGTTCCAGTTACTGTCTTAACAAAACGTCGTTTTATACATTTTATGCGGGCATTGCTAGCACGATAAATCGAAACACATAATCGACTAATTAACAATATTTTACTAATAACTTATTAATGAAGTACTTTCCGGTAGATATTGCTATTTACGAATTGTAGCCGGTGAGTTTCCACTTGAAATTAATCTCCAGTATGACACCAGTTTCGAGATATTATAGACGAAGTACATGGGCGTTTTAATTACTTTTGTGCTTCAATGTGTAAAAGAGCGTTTTGTTAAAAATGTAAGTGGAACAATAGTGCATTTTTACGGCGAGTTTGATGGCGCATATCTCGAAACTGGAGTCGTTCTCGAGATTCATTCGAAGTGAATACGCCTTGCAAGCTCACCGGCTACAATGCGTAAATTTCAATATGTCTTTTAAAGTAATTAATTAAGTTGTTTGGTGACATTTATAATTAGTTAAATATGTGTTTCGATTTCATTCGCGTGCAAGTAATGTACCCCTCTATGAATAATCCTGTTCAAGGACTAGAATTATGCTATCTGCAACAGGCGATTTTAAAAAATTCAGGAACACTTGACAAAACAAGCTCGGCTTGGCGGTCCCTACCTGGGACTAGCCGGGTGGCGCAAGGTCTTCCCTGCGTCTTCTCTGGACCTCAATAAAGTTATTTCACTCACTCACTCACTCACTCACTCACTCACTCACTCACTCACTCACTCACTCACTCACTCACTCACTCACTCACTCACACTTGAAAATGTATATAGTTCGTTTTCTAGCCATAATTTGACGTGCATGATGTGGCGTCTGCACCATGTTAAGACTGAGATGGCATTTTAACGCGATAGCGCTAAGGGCCCCGTGTCGGAGAAAATCCAGCGTCACCGTCGGTATCGTCGTGGGCGCGGGCGCGCCGGCGTCGTTCGCGGGAATAATCATCCCGAACCATCCCGACCGCGCAGGCCCTCCGCGTGGCGCAAGGCGTTAGTGAACAAAATTGAATTTCTCAAAGTAAAATGCATCAAAAAAATCGTAAAGTATGACTTAGCCACAACCTACAGACGTGATAGCGTCGAATTTTAATTTGAATGTACGAGAAAACACAAACCCCTTTTCCAGCATTTCTTCAATTCATACAACTGCGCGCCGCGGTTGCTTCCTTGCAAAAACACCATCCAGATGGCGCTCGCCTCGTCGGCAGCTAGCTTGCATGTACGCTCCCTACGGTAGCCGCGCGCGGAGGCGAAGTTGGACAAACATTCTGCAGTTGCCGGGAGGCCTGATAAGCAGCCAGGGATCTTTGAATGCTATCGCGTTCCACTCTTAAAGGAGAAGCTTAAGCCTCCTCCATTTTTTTTTAATTTCCGCTGTAGTTGACCTCCTTTCTTTCTGCATCCGCTGCTCTATAAATCAGATAAACATGACTGAGTAATGTAACAAAATAAAATACCTGCTACCACAAAAACACAGGATTATCCTTATTCGTTGACAGTTTTATAAATGTTGGCTACACTCCACACTTTCTAGATTGTGCTTTTACTTTTGAACGCAACTCTTCTCTGTGAGATGGAATGAAAGCAAGGAGTGCATGAACAGAACAAATTCTGAAGAGAAATATTATTTTTCAGAGGTTATCGACGACGGCCCGAGCGTTCCTTTGGACGATGACAAATTGTTGTCGGCATGCTTGTTCAACAAAGCAACTACGCGCGCCTGCACCTTCCGAAGTGAACCGACTGATGGTTGGACGACGAAGACATCATACGCAAGTGAGCCTGCGTACTGCCAGGGCCGGTCGGCATTCGAGATCGTGACGCTCTTTTCCGACTATACATTGCTACATAACTCACCGTTTTTCCTTATACAGGCGCACTCGTTCTTTTGCCAATATTTTCAAAGCCCGTTTTCCGTCCTTTGATCTTTCCTTACGCAGCATGTTTTATCAGTTTTAATTCGTCAAAATGTTCTTTTTTTTTTATTCTGTGTCACGAAATATGAAAGAGAACTACGATAACTTTTTAGAGAGGTAACAATGTGTAGTGGCGATATAGGCCGAGAGGAACTGGAGTTTCGTCCAAAAAAAAATGTGTTTATAGAAGCATGCACTTCACAACGCGTTATGCCATTTTGAATGTGTCGACCCGATATTACAAACTGCATACAGGAATCACATAGGCTGCGAAAGATACGATCGTTTCAGTATTTGAGCGTTGTAGCAGCAAAACGCAGCTCGGTTCCATACACAGCGTTCCCAGCATCGCGATCGTCACGCCCAGCGATACGAGCAGTGGCGTCGTGATGCTGCAAATTCTATAGACTGTTAGCGCGAGCACTTCACTTATCCGATTTGACATTCATATTTTTGCGTGATGTAGTGAATCGTGGCTGATTGGTTGTATTTAAAGTTGCCTTACGTACAATGCGGAATAATATTTCAGTGTTATAACAAGAAAACGCCACGGCGTTTCTATGTTGCTCGTAAAAAAGATGCACCATGGGACAGTACGACATGTAAGGAGTCCCTTCGCTCCATCCTATTCTTTTCTTATCGTCCAAGGCTCACGGCCTGCCGATCCAGGGGAAACCGTCGGCGGAGTGCCTTTAATTCGGGCCACTGACGCAGCGCGAAAAATGATAGCATTGGAATAGATACTAATAGATAGAATAGATACTAATAGATAGAATAGATGCGTTCAGTTGTAAGTCAGCGCTCGTCTAGTGTTCAGTGTTTTCTTTGCCCCTGTCGTCTTTGCGCTGCATTCCCCCAAAAATTGGGATAGACTCGTTGAGGTTGTCAATGAACCTGCGACCCTTAAAAACTTCTGGTCTCGTGTGAGCCTATACTATACCGACGAAAAAATTGTTTTTTTAAATTTGGCACAACGTACGAGACGCCTCTTTCAACGTTTTCAAAATAAAAGACGCGCGTATCATGTCATACGCACAGATATTTAGAATTTTCCGAGTCACTGATAACAAAATTTGGCGTTATTTATTTATTTATTTATTTATTTATTTATTTATTTATTTATTTATTTATTTATTTATTTATTTATTTATTTATTTATTTATTTATTTATTTATTTATTTATTTATTTATTTATTTGAACATACTGCTAGCCTCACATTTGAGGCTGTTGCAGGAAAGGGGCAGGATACATATTCAAGGGAACACGGTTTAGGTAGGCGCGGACGTAGATAAGTTTAAGTGAACAGAGAAGTAAAATATGCACTCAATATTCATTATACAAATGCTATAAAACGAGGGGGGAAAGTAGTAAACGCCGTGTTGGAAGGTTAGTACAAAAAGGAAGAACGAAGAAAGAAAATGTAGTCATGAACAGCAAAAATATATATATACATATATATACACACTTAGACACACACACACACACTGTGTGTGTGTGTGTGTATATATATATATATATATATATATATATATATATATATATATATACATACATACCCACATATATATCAGGGCAGAAAACAAGACACTGCGAAGTGATTCAAAATGCCATTGTACGACACAGCGCGCCTACGTGCATATAGTAGCTAGAAAGCATTGTTTGTTAACTTGGCGATAAAGGTTTGCAGTGATGTGCAGGTGACAACGTCATCAGGCAACAGATTCCATTCACGGATTGCCTGTGGAAAAAATGAGTACCTGAATATGTCGTTGTGAAATCTGTATTCTGTTAAGTGCTTGGTGTGTTTTGTTCGAGAGCTACGTGTATCTGTCTGCTGTAAGTAGTCACTCGCATTGATTTTCATGCTACCATTAAGAAGAAGGAAAAGAAACTAAAGACGAAGTAGTCGGGCTCGGTTTTGTATAGTGGGAAGCTCAGCTTGCCTTAATAGTTCTGTAGGGGAGTCAAGATGGCGATACTTATGAAAAATAAATCTAATCGATTTCCTTTGTACGCTCTCCAATTTTGCTATGTACTGTTTACGGAAGGGAAACCAGCATACTATTCCATAATCCAGTATAGAGCGAACTAGTGACAGGTATGCTAAGCGTTTAGTTTCTATGGATGCGGATCTAAGCGACCGTTTTAACGAGTATAGAACAGCCAGTGCTTTATTAACAACATATGTTACCTGCTTGCCCCATTTAAGATCTGATGAAATTATGACGCCTAAATATTTATAGTCTTCTACTTTCTTCAACATCTGTCCTTCTAAATAATACGGGTAGTTCATGGGCGCTCTTTTATTCGTTACTGTCATATAAACTGTTTTTTCTGTGTTGATCACCATCTGCCACGTTTGGCACCATTGCGTTATATTTTCAAGTGCACTGTTTAAAGTTATCTGGTCTTCACGACAGGTTATTTCCTTGTAGATAACGCAGTCATCTGCAAACATTCTTACTGTGGCGTTAGTATTAATGTGTAAATCATTGATAAAAAGAAGAAAGAGTATAGGAGCTAAAACGGCACCTTGTGGGACGCCAGATAGCACATCGCCGCAATCAGAAGAGTAGTCTTTGAAACATACATATTGACGTCGACCTGCAAGATAGCTTTTTATCCACTTGGTGACGTTGTTGTCACCGAGATAGTGGATAAGTTTCTGAAGTAATTTAGGATGGGAAACCCGATCGAATGCTTTGGATAGGTCTAGGAATATCATATCGGTTTGACTGCATTTGTCCATTGTAAGCGCTAAGTCGTGGATTGTCTCAATCAGTTGCGTTGTCGTAGATAATCCTTTTCTAAAGCCATGCTGATTACGGACAATTAAATTATTTTTTTCTACAAATGATACTATATGTTTTAGGATTATATGTTCGAGTATTTTGCCGGCCGTACAAGTGAGTGAGATTGGACGGTAATTTGCTGTGCTGGTAGTGTCACCGGATTTATGTATCGGGATAACCTTAGCAGTTTTCCATTTCACCGGAACCTCGCCCATTTGCAATGATTTTACAAAAATAATCAGCAAGAACTTTGACATCCATTCCGCGTAGCGCACTAAAAATGCATTTGGTATGTTGTCAGGCCCACAAGATTTTTTTTTTGTCTATTTCAAGTAAGAGGGAAAAAATTCCCGATTCGGTTAAGATTAAGTCATCTAGTTTTGCTGTGTTGCTCGGAAGAGGTTTGAGGTTGGGTTGTTTACCGTTGTCTTGTGTAAATACTGAAATAAAGTATTCATTGAATTCTGAAGCCTTTGCCATAGCTTCAGTTGGTGATGGATTACTGGTCTGACGTGACTTTGAATTAAGGTATCGCCAAAACTTAGACGGAGATGTTTTGATAAAGTTACTTAAGGTGACATTCATGTATTCATATTTTGCCTTTTTTACGGCTGACTTTAGTGCCAGGGAGTGTTCGCGTATTTTAGTAGTGTAGCCTGGTATGGGTAGTTTATTTCTCAGTTTCCTTAATCTGGCAAGCTTTCGTTTTAGCTGTATTATGTTTCTTGTTATCCAAGGGTTTGTCTTACGTACTGGTTTGATCTTTGTGGGAATATATTTTGATAAGCAGTGCTGAATAATTGTTTCAAGTGTCGACCATAATGCATCTACTGAAACTGTAGGATCATTTGAGAACGATCTAAAAGTTGAGTAAGAGCAATCTAAATAATCAAGAACGCTGACGTCGTCGGCATTCGCCCAGTCGAAAATTCGTGTACACCCTCTTTGGGAAGGCGGAGGTGCGCCTAACAGTAAAGAACATTTAGTAGCTCTGTGGTCCGATATGCCGTCGACAACTTCCCATGAAACACTGTCTTCTGCAATAGAATTACTCACAAACGTCAAATCGAGTACATTCCTGCTTTTTGCAGTAACACGTGTTGGCTCCCGTATGAGCTGTCTAAGGCCAAAATTAAAACATAGATCAAGCATTGCCTCTGCGTGAGTTGTATCAGTACTGTTATCAAGGGAGTCCCATGCTATACTAGCAAGGTTAAAATCACCCGTAAGGATTAGCTTTGTAGTGTGTGTAAAAAGATTTTCCATATAATTTGCTAGCACGTGTAGCATATCATGGGAAGTATTAGGGGGCCGGTACATTGTGCCTAAAAAGAGGGGGGATTTATCTATCATGATTTTGCACCAATTTGCAGATAAAAACTGTTTAAAATATGCAGGCATATTGCAGTGCTACCGCAGCTCGCTGTAGTCCTTCTTACCCGCTTTGAGGAATACCCAAAGCTCCTCGGGGTCTCTCGATTGTTAAAAAACATAGTTGGCCATTTAGCAGCAAATGCGAGAGAAATGCATTAGCGTTACGTAGCTCCTCTTTGAGGTCTCGGATGCATGATTTAAACCGGGTTCACCAGATTGAAAAGTGTTGTTCAGGAGCTCACTCGACACACATCCTGGCTCTTCAAGAAGCGAAGTACAGCTTACGGCGGTCCGGATCAGACCGCAGTCAGTTACACTATGTATATATACTTCACACACACTCTTTTTCCACACTTTGACACTTCTAATGCTAGCCAATTAAAAATTAGAATTAGCTGATAGCGACGGTTCTTCCATCTCGAATCTCGCGCAGCGGGCTTCGCCGAATCTGTGCTCGAGTCCGGGCAGAGCGCGCAGTTTACCTTCGAAGAGCCCGTCCAAACGAGCAACGGCCGGCTCTGCGTCGAGGTCGACTACAACAAGGGACCTAACGTGGCCGGTATGCCTGACCGCGGACTGTTCAACCTTCTTGTGACACCTGTCGAGAGCCCTGATCGCCAGAGGACCATCAGCCTGTCAGGAGGAGCTACAAATGTCATGCACATGCGGGTTACACTAACCTATAACGTTGCCGTACAGGTGAGCCCGTCTGCCGACGGAAATATTTGGAGCTCCTATAGTAACGCCAGCCATAGCGCGCGCTTTCCCCGGGCCTTACACCGGAGGCTACAGTCGAGAATTTATTTCTTTCCCTGCTTATTTCATTTAAATGTACGAGAAAATTTGATTCTACTACAAGAAAACTCAAACACAAAGCCCTTTTCCAGCATTTCTACCAGACCTACAGCCGCGCGTTCGGGTACTTGTGAAAATGATATCCAGATGACGCTCGCATCCTAGGCAGGTTAGGGAGCCTACATGCAAGCGCTGTTTTAAAACGGCGCTTGCATGTAGGCTCCCTAAGGCAGGTCAAATTGGGACTTCGCCTGCTAATTCGTTTTGGACACGCGCGCGCGTCGGAGCAACAGCAAACAATTATTAAAATAAAAAAAATTGCTAGGGTAGAAATGCATTTCCAGCAATGCATTTCTGTTTAAAAGTGAAGCCGACTTTAAGGAGATCGGTGTAAGCTTGGTCTTTGTAAGCTGGCTTGCCCACGTTCAGTGTTGCAGTGAATGAAGCCTACTTGCCGTATGTGAACGATGCGATGCGAACGGGTCCTGATAACGCTATCGCGTACTACTCTTAAAGGCGAAGCTTAAGCGTCCTCCAATTTTTAATGCACTCGTGTGACGTATTCAGTGTCATATTGCCGTCCACACCGCGTATTTATAACTATGCTTTTCTTTGTGTTTAGGTCGGCAAAGTAAACAGAACACACTCAGACTCACTCACAAAATCTATTTTTCGCTCATGGCTCACTCGGACACAGACTCACCCAAATTATACTCGGGCGGGCTCACTCGGACTACGACTCACCAAACCTTTACTCAGCCAGGCTCGCTGGTACTCAGACTCATCAAAATGCAACTCAGCTGCATGGTTGTCGCGTTCATGCTCAAGCGCCGCGAAACAATATTAAGAGGTTTCGTTCTTGTTTTTGTTGCGGTAAATTATCCGACGGCGATATTAAATTTGTAGAAATGCGAAATGCCACTTAAGATGCGAACATGTCATCAAATCTGAATTTCCCTGAGTGCATGCCAGCCATGGTGGCTGAGAAGCTAGGGCAGCTTTTGTCAAGCATGAGGTCACGTCTTGCATTTTTGATCCAGCGGTTGCATATCAGCAGAGGGCAAAGTAAAAAAAAAAAACTTTAGCAGTAATTACTACGCTTCATCATCATCAGCCTATATTTATGTCCAGTGCTGGACGAAGGCCTCTCCCTGCGATCTCCAATTACCCCTGTCTTGTGCTAGCTGATTCCACTTCGCTGGTAGTTAAATAAGCCTACGTTAATGCACTGAAAAACCAAAGCGAATACTTTTCCAGCAATAAGTATGGTTGTTAACACCATGCAGTTCACCATTTCTTTTTTTTTTTATTCACTTTCTTACAATATCTAAGCAATAAAAAGAAACCGTTATAACAGTATACGGGGAACTTTATTAAGCAAAAAACTTTGTGAGCTGTCTTTAGTCTATATGTAAGCTGAAATTGCGTTCTAGTGCGTTTTCTGTGACCTCTATTGGGAACTGTCTTGGACTTTAATAATGTTCCCCGAGTTCGTATTTGACTTTTTTTTTTCATTTTTGTTACCTTTATTTTGTTCAGAGCCGCCTTGTTCTTTCAATTTTAGCGTGCACCCATTCTGCGTGAAAAGGCTTACCCGACGCTGCTTAAAGGCGCCAACATGTCATAAATGCCAAGCAATAAATAAAAATAGACATAAAAAGACGGCAAGCAAATATTTTTCTGAAAGCATTGTACATTTTCTTGCTTGTGAAATGCAACAGAATAAACAGGTGAAGGATGCTGGTACAACAAGAGAATGAGAAACCTTCCGCGTAAAAGACCTCACGGCGATTTCATTCAATGACGGTGGTCTTGGTTAACTTTTATGCCTTGAATACGCGCCCACCTAATAATATTGCTTTTAATCGCAGGCACAGAATGAAGGTACTGTTGAGCAAAGGATAAGAGGAAGTGAGAAGAGGTAGACAGAGCTATGCTGCTCTTTGAGGAGAGAGCCAGTCTCAATTTTGTTGCGAAATTTCAAACAATGCGAATCACGACATCGCGTGAAACGTCTATTCCTACAGCGATAATTTTCTATCATCTACCTACAGCAAAAACTATCGTATCGCATCAAATGGTCGAGTTTCGAGTGCCACCTTTTTCAACGTCGATCTTCTCGAACGAGTCGAATAGCTATAATTAGCGGTTAAACTAAATCACGCTGATTATATCTGCCTTTAATCGTCAGATACACAACTCGCCTGCAGATGTTTGCAAGGCGACAGGAGGGTGCAATATTAGCGTCGACGAACCTACAATGCAAATTAGTAAATCTAAAAAGAAATCAGTGCTCGCTATCAGCATTCATTCGCGAAAAGAAGACGTCCTACACAGCATCCATCAAAGGCTGAACTGCTGATTACAGGAAACACCATCGACTTGCGGGTGTCGTTGCCGACGGATTCCTTTCTTGGGGCCCTCACGCCGTTTGCAGGTGAGGCTTGTGGTGTCGATGTCGGTGGTGGTGGTTCATAATTGCACAAGGAAGTTTACGAGTAGAGTAGAGACTTCCAGACACACGCACAACTCGGTCACAACTTGCATGCGTGCGTGACTTGATTCGTTGGTGTGTGTAAACAGGCGTAGGAAACGCTTGGCAGCTCGTACCCCCTTTCGTTTTCATGTGTACACTGAAGTGCAGCGCTTAAGCGGATACAACCTATGCTGCACCTCGTAAATGTGAGACTTAAGGTGATAATTGGTTAAAAATAATCGCAAATTGGCAATGAAAGTTTTTGAAGGACATGACATTCGTCCTACACTTTTAGTGCAGGACGCAGCATGAGACGCGTTGTTTTGAACGAAAACATTTAGTTGTTCCTGGTTAAGAAACACGTTAGGCAGCAACAGATACGAATGTAAGCGCTACGAAGTTTAGTGTCTAGTTTAAATATAAACTAGTTTCAAACCAAATTATTTATTCTTTCCAACCAGAGAAATAGCCTAGTGGCAGTAACGTACATCTACTCAGATCATCTTTACATCGGACTATTTCAGACATTGGTGTTCTTCTCTGGCCCGATTACACTAATTTCATGTTATGGTTCAGTATATAAATATCTGTCTTCATCTGTCGCCTTTCGCAGATTGGCTTCTCGTTCGCCGTACCAAGAGGAAGCTCGGCCCAGTATGTCAACATTCACAAGGTTGCCGTCTACGATAAAGCTTGCTCCAAGTGATGCGGTTAATGTACCACCTTTCTGAATAAACGGTTTCGTCTGGTTAGTCGAATGCGCGGCTTTTCTTTGCATTGTTGCTCAGAAACCGTATTCGCAGAGTTCTTCATCCCGCCCGCAATTTTCCATCGCTGAGACAATCGTCTCGCTGTACTGCGTCGATAATAATCGTGTCTAGTGTACACCTGCAACGCTGCCCAATTATGAAGCTCTTCTTGCAAATACGGGTCCAGGACCTGCATCCGACCATTGATGTCCAGCGCTCGTCCCGTCAATTTTGTGTTTTTTTTTGTTTTTTTTTTTTGTCTGCGTGTTGTCTTAAATTGTGCGCTGCCAATATGAACGTAATTTGTGAATTCAACTTCAGGATCTGAACTCGCAAATATCTCTATTGCATCTTCATATGATGAAAAGCTACGGATTAAATTTTAACATGTGATTCTGCAACGCGCACGTGAATCTAACTGAGTGAGCATCCTAAAGGTCAATTTTAACGTTTGACGAAGTTGCAAGTGCAACTTCACGAGCAGCCGTGGCCGGTAATTGGTACCGTGGCTTTACGCTCAATATAGCAGGACACTAGCCGAGCCACCACGAACGATAGCCGCGCGTTTCATCTTAGTTACTATATCTTGGCGAATTTTGAACAGATCCTTTGTGGCCTTGTTCCACATAACTAAAGCGCGTTTTTGTGAACCGCTTATACTTATATGCCATCGTTGACGCCGTGGTATACATTGCGCACTAGAGTAAAAAATCCAGCAAAGCCTTGTTTGACCATTAATAAGTTATTTTGTATTTTTAATGGCTGAGAAACTAATTGCAGCAAGGCGATGCGTAATGCTTGTCGACTGTATGCGCGGAGCAGCAGGACACATATCTAGCTATACATTTAAGGATTCTGTACTTCTTGCGTATGCCGTGGTGGTAACACTAAATTTTTAACCTGAGTGCTTTATATCCCGGCCTCTACAGGTCGCCCACACTTAAGAAACGCATCGTATTGCTATGCTATATCAGAGTTTATGTACTTCATGGGGGAAAAGGGGCCAATATAACACCCAACTTAAGGACTTATTAAAATTTATGCCGAAGGCCTTCGTATCCTGTTTACTCTGAGCAAGGCGGGCATTTTCCTTTTCGTTGGTGCCATTTACTAACAGGCCGGTGCGCGAAAACGTATTACTGGGCCGATATATGGTCGGATAGAATATCAACGCAGCGAGCAATCAAGGCACATTTAGAATGTTTGATTAACACAGACCCATATTCAAGACTGAACGGACACGAACGTGTATTACTCGCATTAATCGCACCCTACAATCCTATCCTACTCCTCCTTACTCCTCACATCCCTCTTTTTCTCTTATTTCCCTCCCCTCTGAGCAGAGTAGCACACTAGAGGAGATTGCTTCAGGCCAACCGCTCTGCGTTTCCTCAGTAAATTATCCTCTCTCTCTTCATACTATAGTGAGGCGTTTCCTGCATCTGTGGATGGTCCTCTTCGGTGCGAAAATGGAGTTTTAGATTTGCGTGACACGTGATACGCCACCATGACATGTGATACGTTACGCCTTCTGGGCATGCACCGCCTCTCCGTGGTAGACTTGCCGAGAGATCAATTAACGCTTTAGCATGTCGCCATCACGTACTGTGCTAGAGCATAGAAACAAAGTAAGGATGCAGTAAATAATCAAGATTTTAGAGCGCTCGGCGTCGCTCACGCATCACCATAATAATTACCATAATGACGATGATGAACTGTATCTATGCCCTTTGCAATGGGCTGGAATTTGAAAAGGTCCAACGCTAATACTGTGGCACCTCCACGCTAGGGCCCGCGCGATGTCGTCTTTCTACTCCTAGCAGCGTCAGAACAAACAGATGATCTTAATTAAGACAGAACATCGCTAAAAATTTGTCCTCAGCGCGAGATGAGACTAAGCAATGGCTGTTTTTAAAGTTTAGATATTACGGTCGCTATACATAGTGCAAAGTAGCAATAAGGAATTCTGATCGAAACGGGTGGTTAGTCAGAGGTATATGAGGTACATTTCCAGTGATCCTAAAGTATCGCGTGAAGCCAAGGAGGAGGAGGAGGAAAGGAAGGAAGAAAAGTCAAAGAGGTCAACCAGACTCAAAACTTATACAGTGACGTTAAAGCTTCAAATGCGTTGTAATTGCTGTGATCAAACCGGCGGAAATGGCGTCAACCTGGCGCGTTATCATCAAGCAAAACTTCCGTTACTTTCCTTTTTAGTGGTATAATTGGTAACGTGTTGGCTTTCAATTATTTATATTGGATTCAGTTCTTTCTCTTTTTTTTTGCATCCCTGTCGTCAGATTCCCTTTCCCTTTCGCTGTATTTCTACCGATTTATAATTCCAAGCATATTTCGTTCAGTCAAACGATTTAGTTGTTGTGAACCTTTCAGATAAATTTGCAATATTGAAAGCAAGCATCTCGTGTTTTTAAGACAGCATGTGTTCGCTGAACGCATTTAAGACAGTCTACGTTAAATTACAGAAGTGACGCGACCTTAGCACTAAAAATATCCGCCTTCACAATAATTCATATTTATTTTCATCCTTGTGAAATAGGAAACATGTTAACTCACTAATGTCTCAGACAATACGCGCGTACGTCACTAAATGTCATCCCCCCGCTTTCGTATTCCAACAGTGATATCTTCCACGCTCAGAACACCGAGCCCTTTTCCAATCTTCAGAGGGACCTACAAAAGAAAGAAAAGAACGAGGTGACGTTAGAAGCATATGCGAATACTTGGGTGTGAAAATTTTTTACAACGATAAGCTGCGCCCTGCGCTGACCAGTGTTCTTGCACACAAATTAAGCACACTACGACTTAATTGCCTTTTAATACTCAACCGAGAAAAAAATCATTCCGGTGATGGCAGGTTGAATTATTCAGACAATAAAGAAAAGAATGTTTCATAATCACGTTTACAATTTTTTTTCTTGGTGCCTTCGTGCCTATGCATTTGGGGCCGAATTCATAAAGCTGTTCGTTCATAAGTGCTATTTGCCATTGGCCGACCGCATTCGCTAATAATATAGCGATATCAAGATTGATGGGCATATACCTTTACGAACAGCTTTAACTTGATAAATTTTTGCGGATGCGAACCCAGTAGTTTCTTAGCGTCCTTCATTTTTCTTATTTTTTTTTCATAGAAGTTCATACGAGCACGAACCCGGGTTTATAATCCCGTTGCGCTGAATTATTGAGCTTATTTCTAATTACATTAACCGTTAATGAAAGTGAAATGCTCACACTGTTGCTCGCCTTTACTTAAATGCTAAATGCAACACCTATTTCGGTCGATAAAACATTCAGACGCAATAACATGCGCAGAAAATCAAGGCCATTTTGTTGTAACTTTTTCATATTATACATGCACATCTTGAAGCATTAGAGCGTAGTAAGAGAACTTCGTAAGAGAAATGCTTGTCTAGTTTACGTGCGCTCCACCGATCACGCAACGAGACATCAAGACAGGCGCTGCTGACAACACAATACTTTGGGGGGGGGGGGTACAAGGACTCTTGCAACGTTGACACATCGTTACCTGCGTTTTGTCCGCGCGCACGAACTCGACGTTGTGCACTGAATGGAGCAAGCAGAGTTTGACGGCCTGAAGCGCGAACCGCATCCCAATGCAGTTTCTTGGTCCAGCACCAAAAGGAAGGTAGGTGTAAGGCCGTATAGAGCCTACGTTGTCTTTGCTGAACCTGCACGGTGCAAGAGTAGTACGACAGAGTTGGATGTCAGGAATCCACTGCTAATATGGGCACCAGTATAAGAAGCATTTGTGCGTGGATTGTAACGTTATCAGACCAGATAGAAGGGTCCACGGGTTGGGCGGTCCACGAAAATGGCTGCTACACGATGCCCAAATCACATTTTTTCCGCCACATAAAAATGCGCGAAAGGCACGTGAAGTTTTGTGATTGGGTTGCTACGTGATCTCATGCACGGCCCGGAAAGTGTCAGTGATCGGCAGTCAAAATTTTATATTCGCGCTTAAAGGTGGCAGCTGAGAATAATTCGCGAAGTATTCCGAACAAGAAGCGAGTCCCGGCTTGCCGACAAGAAAAAGAAAGCGCTTGCTAATGGAAATCACTGAAACGGGTAACACGCTCGTACTCGGCTCCTTGCAGTGTACCTGTGCTGAAGCTGCAAGCAAGCTCGTATGCTTACGATAAACGCCTTCATGCTTGCCGCGATGTATACCCGTGAGCAAATTCAGACGCACAAATTGGAATTGACGCTTGTCCTGGAGAATTCGCAATTCCAAGTTCGTACTGCAGTACTAAATTTCAGGCGGAGAAAAAAAAAAGTGGTGCTATCGCGGAATCCCTGGTTCCTACACGTTTGCTCAGCGTAGTACGTGAAATTGTACAGCAAAACGGTGTTTACGGTTCATATAGTCTATGGTTATGGTTTATACAGTGTTCGTGTTGTATTATAAGTTGCGTCTGCTGTCCTTGGTCCTTCGTTCATTGGCGATGTTTTCACCTGCTGCAGTAAGAAAATCTGCAGTTACAGTAGTGTTTACCGTGTCATCAGTCGAAACAAATAAGACGTTTCACCATCGAAAGTCAAATTGCACAATAGAAGCACTTATTAACACCGTGGCTTCGAAATTTCGCCGCATGAAACCTGGTATATGGAACGCGCTGTTATCACCTCTCCGGTTTGAAAGCATCCGGTTCAGGGAAGAATTCTGGGTCATGATGCATAGCGTAAATGGGAATGGCGACGACGCAGTCCTTGGGTATCTTGATTCCGGTTTCTCCCAGCTCGTAGTCTTCATATGCAGCTCGTTCGATCCTGGTGAAAGTCGGCAACAAAGAACCAAAAATGAGGATTCAGAATCAGAGTTCTTATTTCTGTAAAAAATTTGTCAAGCAAAGATATATAGCATAGTGGCGCTAGGCTAGCAAGATTGAGAGAACAAGGATAACGATATACAGGAAGGTTAACCAGTGGATATTTGCTTGGCTATACCTACCCGACTTGAGGATAAAAGCAACGAAAGAATTTAAAAAGAAAAAAACAAGAGCAACGGAAAACAAACGTATTGTGAAGAAACGTGAGCGTACATGTGAAAGCGTGCGCAATCCAATCAATTTCTCGCGCTTTAAGTTGCAAGCGCCATGGAGAAAGCTTATCACTGCGCACAAAACCGACAAAAGTTGGCAAATGAGAAAGCGAGCATTGATGAACTGTTGGTGAAATTAGCATCTAACAAGAGAGAACAAAACCAGGGAGAGTATTTGTAAAACCTTTTCACCTACTGCGAAATGCCGAGCACGCGAGCGTCTATGCTTTTATAAGCGTAGAGCCCCCAGCTATAACTTCATAATTTTTTTACATATCAAGCAACCGCGCTAAGCATATTTCTGAGAGGCTTTAAAAATCGTCTGATTGGGATAGTAAAAGATGCACATAAGGCATTAATACGGGAAGAAGTCCAAACTTGAAAAAGCTTGGTATGCGGAACGCCTTAATTAAGGGAGACTTGGTTCCGTCCTCAATGTCAGTGCAAGGAAACATGTTCAAGTTTACTTCGGTAAAGAAAACATATTCTGACAACCTGAGTAGAATCAAAAAAGCTCAGCAAAACAATCGCGGCACTAACCAGAAAGGTTAAGGATGTCGAAGTAATAAGTTCACAAACAGTGGAGATTGATTGCAAATAAAGTGAGAATGCATAGTAGATATACACAAGGAATACAGAATTCAAGTAATATATCGTACAAATACAATCAAGAGTTCAGGTTGAAAATAAAACGGCAATAAAGGGAAGCAAATGACCGAATGTTAAATTTTAAATGCTATGGTACTTGCTATGACGTGAAAGTCCTATACACTACACGTTAACACACTCGAGACTCGATAAGCAAGAACGCATGAAATAGCTGTGGCGAACGAAAAACAGCACACACACGAAAATGAAGACAGAGGCAGTTCCGACAGTCCGTTTTCGTGTCAAAGATGCACAAATAAGTCTTAACCTCTACATGGAATACTGCAGGAGCAGACGAAGATATTGTGGCTGTAGTGCAAAGCCTGGAAGAATTGAAGCTGCTGGCTCCAGAAGTTGTCAATAGTTGAGAGAACATACAGACAGAGGAAAAGGGGAGAGAAGGCACTGGCTATTATAGCGAGGTTCACGAAGAGAATAGTATGAAAGAGCTTTGAATTGAGAAACGACTCAAAACTTCGTCGATAAAGACGTGACACGGCAAACCAAAAAGCGAGTTTGGTTGACCAGAGAGAGAGGAAAATTGATGAGAGGAAACGCAGAGATGTCGGCCTGATTCCATCTAATATGTTCAGAGCAAAGACGAAGTTTGTCTTAAAGGCTAGTGAGTAACGTTATCTCATTCAGACTAGAAAGTAGAAACGGTAAGCTTACTGGTTTTGAAAATACCTGGAGCAGGATTAGAACAAAGTGTGTAGCGGACATTTAAAGCATTTGATTCGATTTGCTAATATGTGAATATCGGTCTTCGTTTATTGAATGGTAAGATTAAATTCGAAATGTCCATGCTGCCAGACTGAATTTACGGCCATATATATGCGAAAATGCTATTCATCCAGACTTAGTTTCATTAAGATTAAATAATTTACACGTTTCCGAACGCTTTTTGTAGAATCCTGATCCATACGAGCAGTTGAACTGCTGCTGATAACGATGGAAAAGAGATTCCTTTGTGTCGATACAAACTAAACCCGAAGCTTCTGGATCACAACCTCGCTTACGCTGCATCTATTAGGATAACAGCTACTAATACGTACAAAAACTACTTAATTAGTGTAACATTTTGAGCATTGAAATTCACCCAAGTCTTTCTCGGAGGGAAAGAGACCTAAGATTAAATAAGGCACTGCTGAATCACGGAGAAAACAGTGGTATTTTTATCGACGATATACATTACGACGCTCTAGCAGCGAAGAGAGCGAACGTAAGAAACTGTTCAGGTTTCCTAGTAGGCTCCTAGGTAATAAAAAATTAATTGAAGCGTAGGAGAGCTGTGGCAAGCAGCCGCCAAACAAAATCTCGTTCAGAGCAAACGAATGCAGTCTGTAAAAGCACAGTGGAGCACACCTTTCAGGTTGCTTTTCCAAGATCAACCATGTGCGGTTTTGACATTTTTCTAACCTTTAGACGCCCGTCATTGCAGCTTTCACAACAACCTACGTCATTATCAAGTTCTGAGGGCTACAATCAAAGCGGGCTATGTTGGTAGCGAAAAACGCTTAGCCTTGGTTCAAAAAAGAAAAAAAAGTCCCGGTTGTGTCGCGAATTGGCGGCTCACGTGCAGTACCAAAAATTCCAAAAATAACACATCGCACCAGCAAACATATCGCATCTTGAAGATGCATGGCAATCGAACCCTCAACGTACTATACGACGCATCTCGAGCACCAGAGGAATGGGAAAACAATTCTGAATCATTGATTGAATCATTTAATCACCACACGTCGCAATTGTTCGTCAAGCGATGACACATTGCCTCCTTTTAATGCACAGTATATCTCAATCCTGTGAACAATGTTCAACTACCATAATAACATGAGGTCTAAGGATATGTCTTGGAGAGCCTCGCTCAACATTGTCTTGTCTTGTGATTAGAGTAATGCTGTGACGGTGGCTAGTTCGTGAACTGTTATGGCTGGACACGCTGCTTAAAGGTGTAACAAAAGAGCATGTTAGGAGGGACAAGAAAACAGACAAGGTGAAGCGCCGTTGAAACTTAAAGGTATTTGTAAGAAAGCAAACAATACCGTGGTGAACCGCTGCCATTGCGACGTCAGGGACAAAAACAAATTTGTCGAACGTAGCACCAATGTCGTTCACAGCCTCCCGCGGTCATGTGGCGGCAGTTACGTAGGCAGAACGGGAAGGCTAACACGTGTTAACGAGGAGCTTAGGGAACATCATTATTTTTGCATACAGACTATCGTACACACCCCGAAAACCTAGCTGCGCATTGTGCTGCATGCACATGGGAACCGCGCTTCTTCGATACTGATGTTATCACGCGCTCTTTCAACCAGGCGGAAATAGAGATTAATGAGGCGTTTGAAATGCATGTTACTGATAGATGTGTAAGCGCACCATCAATAGCCGTCTTAAAAATGTTATAATTTTCGAACGCATGCAGCGCAAGTCCCCCCCCCCCCCCCCCCCCCCCCCAAGAAAAAAAAACGCAAACGGCTTAAGCATACATGTTGACGAAAAACATTATCTGTGTAGTTTTAATGTCTCTCTTTCTGCACGTGTTTGTTATGCCCGGCTTGATTCTCTGATATTTCTCTTTTTTTTTTTTTTACTGTATCGACAACGCGCATGCCGTTACAAAAATAAAACAATCGCGAGTTCGCACTTCACCTCGTCTGTCTTCTTGTCGCTCCAAACATCTTTTTTTTTTTTTATTACGCCTTTACGTAGCGCGTCTAGCGATTATCTCGTGACAGCTGAAGCAAACGCGCTACCTGTTTAAGTACACCGCGCACAGGAAGCGCGTCGCCATTTTATTCGGCCGTCGTGACGACACGACAATGGCCAACTGCGAAAGAAACTCCTTCAGAAATGAGAAAAAGTGCGATGCAGTGCCGAGCGTTTTTTAATTCCCCAACAATATTACTATCCACGCCAGTGTATGACCTATCGTGTTTGACAAACTTGCAATCACTATTAGCAATCCAATAAAACCTACACGAAGCGACTTTTTCTTAAGCTGGTTGCTTCGCGGTGAATAAAAAATACCGTCGTGCGCAGAAAGGAGAGACAAGGAACGTGTTGGACAGCTGATTACTGGACTATATCATTATGCAACTCCTTGCAAGTGTGGTTACGCGAAGCATCGTACCTTATGCCGGGTGGGTACAGCCGCAGCGTTTCCGACACAATGCAGTGAAGGTACTCCAGCTTAGAGACGACGTCAAGACTGGGCTCCGGTCCCTGCAGTGAGAAATTCTTAGCATATTAGGAAAGGTATCGGCACACTTTTACTGACTGCCTACTATATTTCGTCACATTGAATACATTGGATACCGAATCGGTTATTGTTTTTTCGTTTGTTCTTGCTCTTGACAGCCAGCTAGAGCTGTTGCGAAAGCGTTAAGCGTCTTGAGCTAAGCGTAGCGCATTGCTTGGCGGATCAGGCCGCTCACCTCTCTCATAATCAGCGCTCGTAGTGGGCTATACTATACACAGACGTGCCGACAGCCGGCGTGACTGTCACACACGCGAAAAGCCGAAGAGCAACACGCAGCGCTAAGATTTGAGCAAGCAGCCCAACACTGTCTTTAAAAAAAAATGATGCACGGCACCAACAAGCGTGAGAAACGCATGTCATTGGACAGAGGCGGAAGGTCCTGGCAGATGGTGAAAGAGCGGAGTCAGAACGGCGCCCTATATCAAATACTCAGACTCGATGACGTCAGGATTCGGGCTCGTTCAATCACCATTTTTAAACTTGAACAATGTGACGCGCAGGACAGGAACAGAAGAAGGACGCTGATTTCGCACAACTTCATTATTCCGAAAGAACGGACATTAAAAAAAATAGCTCGAGACATTATGCTGATCCAACGCGCATATTGGATATTATGTGAAGCGAAGCTACCGTGAAGCGGTTAATTAAATGATTTACGACTAAATGTGGTGCATAGAATTTAATCTTAGGCAAGATGCAATGTTTATGTTTATGTACTACACTGTTCATAAGCTATTCCAAAATGAAATCACCAGTTGAGCTGGATGCACGTGAATTGATCCTTGTAGGGCGAAGAATGCTGAGAGGTGTTTCTCATGAGAGGATATGTAATATACTCTCTGTCGCAGTACAGATATAACCCTTCTGTGATAGTGGCTTTGCCCTCTGTTGTTTCACTGCGCATCATCTCATCTCTAAACGCTGAATTAACCTCCCTACCGTAACGCCCACCGGGCGAATGTAGGTATCCGAATAAATAACAGGAAAACGTTTAGGCAGACCAACCAGGAATATGCGTAGGCAAAATACATATATATGTTCATAGCAGACACACCTATATATATATATATATATATATATATATATAGGTGTGTCTGCTCTTTCGAAATAATGAAATTGTTGGTAGTGAGCGCTGCGTGCGTTCTCTTATTCTGTGCTTGCCCTGTGTATAGCGCTGTTCAATATTCGAGATAATTAGACTACTTATAGAACAAAGTGAGCACATAGAAGCCGAGACAAGCGAACAAACGTGAACTGATTAGATGTATGTTATGCAGCTAACTTAGTGAGTTTTGCAACATCAGTGAATTAACAAAGGAAACGAATACATTTCGTACCTTTTTTATATGAGGGATGTTTCGGCACATCGCAAACACGTGGAGTCGAAACGGTGCACTATACGAAAGATACAGACTACAAAGAACAAAGCGAGTAGGTAAAGGATTGGGCGAGCAAACGGCGTGATATATTCAATGTACCTTTTGCATCGAGCTTATTCAGTTTTGCGTCCAAACAAAAACGAAAATCTGAGAAGTACTTTGTTTGGTTCGTGTTTGCGGACAGTCTTTCTTTTACAGACACTATATATAATTCGTTATTTTAGCGACATTGCATACTTTGCTCCATTGATTCTATAGTTGCACTTGAATACACGTCGATAGCAACCATGCCTGCTTGGAAGACCGTATCAATGCATGCTACGCTGTCAGAGTTGAAAGCAAAAATAAATAAATAATAAATAACGGACGGAACATGATGACACACGCGTATTCCAGAATCTCGCTTAATAGCTCGTTGCCTTACTCAAAAGTGTTCCACGTATATTTATTACCTTAGCGTAACTGTACATCAGGACTTGTTACTCTGAGGATGAGTTGAGTGAACGCCTTTTGCACGAGCGTCGCGTTTGGGCACTTATAAGTGTCACGTCCTTTAAGACGCACGTTTACTTACGTGGTTCGCGAAGCATTCGTCCACTTCTTTCCGTAGCTTGTCCTGCGCGTCGGGGTGTACGGCCAGCAAGTAAGTGGCAAATGCCACCGTCGACGAGGTAGTGTCCTGACCGGCCAGAAAGAAGAGCACGCATTGCGCAAGCGCTTCGTCTTCCGTCATTCCTGTGGAAGCGCCGTCGTCGATTCAAACATCGTGACTATTTATTAGTGCAGGGTAAAGCACTCCACTTTCCTGAATCATTTGTTGTAATTCGTCTCCATTGTTGCTGAATAGGACAATGTCATCTGCAAACCGAAAGTTGCTGAGATATTCGCCGTTGATCCTCACTCCTAAGCCTTCCCAGTCTAAGAGCTTGAATACTTCTAAGCATGCAGTGAATAGCATTGGAGAGATTAAAAGATTGGAGAGACTTAAAATATATTGTATTGTTAATGCGTAAACATAGATAATATGTTTCGAGTACACGTTAGTTTTTTTTTCATCCTTTTTTTTTCGAGTAACAAAAACTTGAAGCTCTGTACTACGCGTACAGGCTATAGTTGGGGCTCGCATGAATGCCTGCCCTAGTACTTGTGCATTTGAACAAGACTTCGGTTGCTTTCACGAAGAACAAAAAGGATCGGTTGCATGTATTGGCGTGTTCGCTTATTCGTGTGCGTTCAGCAACTATAAATTCTAGGGGGACTTCAACCAAATTTCGTAGTGCCCGTTGGAGGTACCACAACTGTGTTTTAAATGGATCTGAAATAATGTCCTCGCACGTGCAAGACATGCGTTATGCCTTTAATATACGTGCACCAAGCATACCAAAGCAGCCAAGGATCTCCGCTTCGAGCTTTTCTCAATAAATGTTGCTAAGCCAAGCGGATTTCGCAAGCCTTTTTTTTTTTTTTAGCACTCGTGACTGCACCACGTGTCCTGCACCAGGAGTCGTGGAGCAAAAAATCAAATGGAAGTCAGAGTGCAGGAAATTTCAGCAAGGTGTCATCTAATTGTAATGAAAAAAAGAAAGCTGGCATGCCACGCAATGAAGAGGGTAAAAAAAAGCCTTGGCATCTTCCTCTGTGTTTTCTTAGATCACTCTATAGTTATCGACCTGACAACGTACATACAGCAACAAAAATGCCTCAAGCGCATATCAGTGGCGCTCTTTCTTGATGTGAAAGGGGCGTATGACAATGTCACACATGAAGCGATTCTTGAGTCATTGGAGACTGTCGGAATCGGTGGCCGTATGTTTCAATGGATCAGAGACTATTTGACCAGAAGGTCCTTCTATGTGCAGACCGAAAATGGCCCCTCTGCCAACTACTATACCTACGGCGGCGTCCCACAGGGCGGGGTATTGAGCCCTATTCTCTTTAACCTATCTATGATTGGCCTTGCTGAACTATTACCCAATACAATACACCTGTCAATCTAAGCCGACGATATTTGTCTTGGGTCTTCTGCGGTGACTCGTCTTCAAGTGCGCGCAAGAATTCAGCGGGCAGCCACCCTAACTTGTTCGTATCTCAGAAAACAAGGCCTTACTATGTCCATCGAAAAATGTGCGCTCATTGCGTTTACGCGCAAACCCATGACACCGTACCCTGTTTCTCTCAATGGCCAGGCTATTACATACCAGAAGTCTCACCGCTTCTTAGGTGTGATTATTGACAGGAACCTTTCATGGAGCCCCCACTGCATCTACATGAAGCGGAGACTAATTTCGATTATACATATACTGAAGTTCCTGTGTGGAAAAACTTGGGGAACGTCGGTGCGGTCCATGCTGCAGCTGTACAGAACACTGTTTCTGGGCTTTTTACGATACAGCTTGCCGGTTTTAGCGAACACATGCAAAACAAATATTCGTACCCTCCAAAGTTTGCAAGGCCAGACTCTGCGGACATGTCTTGGACTTCCACGATGCGCCTCGACTTATGCAACAATCGTGATTGCTAGAGACTACTTGATTACAACATACATTACGGTTGACAACCTCAGAGCACACATTCGACACCTGTGTCGCGTACCTAGTCATCACATTGCTGCTTTGCCGGCACAAAGACCTCAGGCCACGTTTTCGAAACCTGTTGCGACACATCGAGGCTGCCTTCCTTCGGGATTTACACCAGCAGCAAGACCACTGTCACCCCCGTGGTGTCTACGACAGCCACAAGTACACCTCACGATTCCGGGAATTACGAAAAAGCTCCGTCATTCCACGGTAGCTCTACGACAGTTGACATTGTCATTGCTTAACGATGCATATGAACTAAGAACGCAGGTTTACATCGATGGATCTGCCTCAGCCACCAGCTCCACAGGCGCTTTTATCATCCCGACCTTACAAGTCACAAGGAAGTTCACAGTGTCCCACATAACGACTTTACGGCAACAGAACTTGCCGCCCTACGTGCTGCTGTTAATTACATCGCAGAAACACCACCTCGAAAGTGGGTCATTTTTTGTGACTCCAAGCCAGCCCTTCAGAGTCTGCAGTCAGCATTACGACGCAAGACACATGAACAACTGGTGTTTGAGACCAGAGAGGTTCTCCATCAAGCCCTCATGAACGGACATATGACATCATCTTTCAATGGCTGCCGGGGCACTGTGGCATCGTCGGTAATGACCTTGCTGATGATGCCGCCCGGTCAGCCCATAAGGAAACCCTGACTGTTCCTATACCCTTATCAAGGACAGACGCAGCGAGGGGTCTTCGTTTACTCGCTCAAACCGAGACAGAAACATCATGGAGCAGCACGATTTTTACGAACTGTCATCTCCACCGGCTGGATCCTACACTGAGGCTACAAATTCCATCGAACTTACCCCGCCGTGATGCAACTTTACTTTGCCGCCTGTGGTTAGGTGTGGCTTTTACGAAAGCGTACTCATTCCTTCTGGGCATGTCCGACGCACCAATCTGTGACTCGTGCAACTGTGAGGAGACGGTGGAACACGTGCTGTGTTTTTGTCATATTTATGAGACCAAACGTGACATTCTTCGGAGTGTGTTAAACAAATTAGACAGGAGACCGTTTTCAGAGACAAAGATTCTTGGACCGTGGCCCCACGCGTCGCAGGCTCACAAAGCGACGCGGGCATTGTTAAAATTCATGAAGTCGACTGGCCTCAGTGACCGACTGTGAAGTGTTGGACAACCGCACGTGTTCATGCTGCGAGTACTTTCTTCCCTCTCTCCTTTCTGTTCATCCCTCTAAACCCCTTCCCCCGTGTAGGGTAGCAAACCGGACGTGCGTCTGGTTGACCTCCCTGCCTTTCCTTTCTTCTTTTTCCTCCTCCTCCTCCTCTATAGTTAAATTGCTACGCTTCGCACTGGTATCTAATAAACAAGAGGCAAGCGATTTCCACCGCTTTTCCATAGATGGCATCGCAACCATCGCATCCATAGATGGTTTCCTGCATGGAAGCTGCACGAAGACGACGGTGGTTTAAGAGAACAAAATACTTCATAACACTTCGCAAAAAAGACATAACATTTCTTCAGCTATCACTAAAATTGTGCAGAATTCCTTGCGAATATTTTTGCTTTTTTTTCTTCCTCGTTTATCTTGAACCTCGGCAGCAGCATAACAATCGAACTGTATGGCCAAACACACTCAAAAAAGGGTTTCGACACACACACACACACGCAAAGTAACACAGGCTCTAGAAGACACCCTAATGCGCACACACGCACACACACGCGTGCACACACACGCAATCGCACACACACGCAATCGCACACACACGCACAAGCACACAAAGTAACAAGCTCTAGAAGATACCCTAATGGAAGCTCCGAATTAATTTTGACCACCTGTTATTTTTCTTAATTTTAACATGTGGCCAAAGTTGAGCACACGAGCGTATCTTGCATTCAACCTCCATCGGTATGCAGACAATGCAACCGACCATCAAACCCGCGACCTCCTGCTCAGTAGCGCAATGCCTTAGCCAATGAGCTACCGCAGTTGTGTGCATCTATATCTTGATGACCAGTAAGGAAATAAATAGTCACCCCCGCGAACCTTTGGCACAGAACGTCGCAGTGGACTTGTCTTCGGAGCCGATGTCGAAAAGCATGCTCTCCGTCTCCACCGAGCCCTCGGTGGAAGGTTGGAGGCAACCTTTTTGGGCCTCCATCATCAGCTGAAGGAAGTCTTCGTGACACTGCGGCGAAAAAACAAGAACTCGGAAACCTAAATTTTTATCGTGCTGTAGACAATGTTCGTTAAAATTCTTCAAGCACATAGAGTAATGCAGTTCGGCCTCCATTAAGAGTGCCCTTTGCCTACAGTCTCATACATCTTCATGAGAATAAGAGTAATTCATTGACTCACTGATCGATTTATCTATCCCTTCATTCATTGAAATGTCGAACGAGTAATTGTGGATCAAGCTTTCGAAACAAGCTTGGTTGATTTAGTCAGATGAAATTAGAAATGTTGACAACCATTGCATCACCGGCATATCCTCAAAGAATAAGTTGTTCCTTGATAAGAGAGAGATAAAACTTTATTTTTAGACAGCAAACTGGCGCAATTACCAGAGGATGATAGTATGAGGTTATCTGAAAACATTCTGGCAATCAAACACTTTCCATAAAGGTGCTTAAATTGTCGAGAATAATAATTAAAAAAGAAATGAGCAAGATTATACCTGACTGTGCGCTTGCCTGTTCCCGATAATTCCTTGACATACTTTCTTGAAGTAGACAAAAGAATTGTCATTCAGCACCTTGATCTTCAGCGCTCTCACCAGACCCGGAAACAGCACTGAAAAGGTTTTTTTTTTTTTTGCGGTTATTGCGAATCCAAACTACTGGCCTCTCGTTTTTGACGGCAGCGCTGCCATCGCAAATTTGCTCGAGCTGAGTAAATGCATTTTCAAGCGAAACTTGTATTGTTTCACAAGTGTCGGTGGCGTCACGCAAAAGAACTCACTTCTCCCAGAGATCCGATTGGCAGGATTCCAGCTGCGCCGGCGCCGGATCACGTGACGCACGCGACAAATCAAGGTAGTTTGATGTGTCGCGGGGAGGGAAAGGGAAGGAACTACTAAGCGGTTCATTTGAGAAAGGAAAGGTTGACGCTATCTTCTGCAGCCCTTGAGGGAGCATGGCTCAGCGCCAAGGGAAGGAAATTGGGTTGGTGCGCGCTACGCCGGGCTTCCCTCGCCTCAGATCAGGGGCGGTATTCCGTAAGAGTCCAATTAGTGGACTGTCCATTTCGGCTGTCGCTCATTGGCTGCTGCTTGACGTGCAGGAAGGAGACTGGCTGGCACCTTCCTGCACGTGAAGCAGCAGCCAATCAGCTACAGGCGAAATGGACAGTCCACTAATTGGACTCTTACGGAATACCACCCCAGTTTCGGCCTCCGGATGGGAAGGCGGCGCGTGGTGCGTTCCGCCGAGGAGCAGGCTGCGTTTGAGCAACAGCGCTGCGAACTGACTGGGGAACGAGCTTGCCGATTCTAGCATGAGGGCTTCCGAAGCCCAGGCGAAACGTCAGTGAAGATCCGCGGACCCCGAGTTTAGGGCAAACTAAGCGGAACGCCTGCGACAGCGTCGTCTTGCCCTCCAGGAACCCGAAAACGGTGGTACACGCCAACTTCCCCGGTGCGACGGCCAGGTTTCAACGCGAGTTACTCAACCGGAACTTCACAGTCAGGTGCAGTGTATGTGACCGGTTGTGGTTCGAGCACAACGTCGTACTCGTCAGTGCAATTCGTACCGAGGAACACAGAAGAAACACACGACAAGCTTCGCTTACCCCAATTTTCTCGACAGGGGAAGGGCTGGTGATATTTTTTTACGCATTGCTCACATATTTTCTTACTAAAGCTTTTTCTTATTCAGTTATCAGAAAACTGGCATGCATATTTACAAGCTCAAGTTGATAACCTCGAGTCATGATTCACAAGCATTTAAGTTGAAACTCACAGAGCAGCCAGTTTAGAAGAAAGGCGAACAATAATAGTAAAGACAAAATTCGTAATGAATAGGACCATCACAAAACGAGATTGACGCAGTGGGTATTAACAAAAAAGATATACCTACAAATCATGAGACTACACTTGAATATTCTAATTCACTGAAAACTGGTATTGTAACATTTTCGTAATATGATGGTTTAGAAAAAAATAAACTGGAGCGTGAAATTTATTTAAGCTTCGACAATAATGTGTCCGTCTGAATAACTTTTGCAGCCTTTAGCTGAAGATTTCGGGGTCGTATTTCTCAATGACTAACGGTCTGGCTGTAAGCTTCAGCTGCCATAACACTAGTCCTGCGGTGTTGACAGGAGTTTTACGTGTGTGTTGTTCTACAGCGCTACACAGAAATGTGCACGGGCGGTCCGCATCGCTATGACCACCTGCGAGTCTTCGAGCGCGAACGCTTTGTCCTGGTGTGGCGAGTTTTCAGACATGCTTCTGTTGTTAGTAACACCTGTGCAGACCGTTTTGTTTCTTGACAGTTCTATCCGTAGCAATTTAAGTAATCAATCTCTTTCAACAAGTAGACCAAAAGAGTTTATTTATTCAAATGTTAATCACTTCATTATTACAGAACTCCGTACTGAGACAGGATAGGATAGTGTCTGCTTGGTTCCATAAGTTTCGCAGAACCACAGGTAGAATAAAGGCAAGCGCATAAGGTAAATGTATAAAGTGCACTAAGTGAAACAAATGCATCAATGGATAAAAAACACTCTACACATTAAATGAATCACTGGTTCAGGTGGCGTTGTAAAGGTGAAGAAAAAACGCACCCGCTAAGAGCAGCTTGGGAGTGATTTTCACAGAGAATGCCTTTCGAGCCTCGGTCACAAAATCGTTGGTGGTGTCCGTGTGCGAATCTAGCTTCGTCCCAAATGCGCATGTGGCAATCACGTCCAAAGCGTAGTGGCCATAGAACCTGCAAGTTATTAAGATAAGATGCCTTAGCATCTTTAGCGTTTCTGGTTAACTTTACCATCCCAGTTGCGTGTCAGCATAGCGCGTGTGAACTAAAACCTGCTAGATACATGCACGGCGCAGATATTATACTTGTGGACGTTATGTGACAATGAAGGAAAAGCTGCAGTGGCGGAACTTCTACGCTTGTGTTACTGCGCAAAGTTTGACAGCGCTTTCGGTTTCTTGAAGCAGACAGCGATGGTTTTGCATTTGTCAAAACTCGGTAGAGAAAAGCTAAAGAATGAGTCACATTTAACACTGAGTAGTTTATTTTATGGATCACTTTAATATATGCGCGCTTTAGTAAACAAGATGGTTATGTTTTCTGTTTCCCAACTTAACTAACGCGAATGACACTTTACAGAACAGTATTCAGGAGCGTTGTTACTTGCGCGTGCTTGGCCTCTTTCTCTTCGTTGCCATGGAAAGTTGTCCGCGAGTATAGAACATGCAAAGCTGACAAGTGGCCGTGGCGGTAGCCATTTAAGTAAACAGTGACACTATGCTAAAATCTCGTAAAACTACGAGAACTTGACATGGTCAGATGTTTAAAAGTTCACTTTAGCACTCAAAGTTCGGCCCCAAATAGTAATGCCAAAATTAAACATAACATACAATGGCTTAAGAGCATTCTCTACATCGCACAAAATAAGTATTTCTATGTTATAAAGTTTCAAACGATAACAATCTTGATTACTTCCAAATTAGAGAGGTTTTTATCTGCCATCCACATACAAACACAATATGGCACGTTTTTGCAAGAGAGAAAATCCGATGTAGTTTTTCACGGTGACGTTTATCCGGGCACAGCATGAAGCGAAGTCCGTGTACAACATAGTTCATTTCCGTAAGAAATGCTGATGTCGCATTTTATCACACAGTTCCCCACACACAACAATATACTATACCCACTCACAAGCAAGAGTCGCCAATGTTTTTCAGGGTGAAGTTCACCACACACATCATTGCTGTTCTTGTAAGTAAAAGCCGATTCTGTTGCTTTTTATGACAAGTTTCCCCCACACGCAACATGTTCTGTTCTCGTAAGCTAAAGCTGATGTCGGTGCTTTCTATGATGAAGTTCGCGACAAAATCTGAACAAATCAAGTTAAAAACTTCATATGTTACGACCTCGACGGGAGCAGAACTTGCGGCACTTCGTGTTGCACTTGATTTCATTAATCAGGAACCACCGCAACAATGGACAGCCTTTAGTGATTCCAAGGCAACCCTTCAGTGCACACGAAGCCCAATGCGCCACGGACCAAATGAACAACTGGCCTCAGAAATTCGACAGATATATCACCACAGCCATGACAAGGGACACAACATAATATTTCAATGGTGTCACAGACCCCGTCAACGAGGCGCAGACGCCGGACTAAATTCCAAAGCCGAATTATCAGCTTCCGAAAATAATCCCACGAAAGCAAGGACAATTAAGAATGGGCCCTCTGGTGCGCCAGCGAACGCCGGTTGCTGTCCAAAGACCGAGTCAGAGCCCAGAGTTGTCAAAAACACAACAAAATATATTCTTCACACAAGGCAGTTACACACACACTTGCACACTTAGGCTAGATACAACACAATACAAATCAGATGGGTATTAACAAACGCAAGAAAATAATTCACGACAAGCACTAAGAGTCCAACACGTAAAGTACAAAATAAATAGGAACACTAAGTGTCCAATCGTATTCACCGTGCTGGTTGGTCTTGGAGTCAGACGATCTCGGCGTAGCTCGCGCAAATCTCGAAGAAGGAACTTCTTCCGGAAATGCAGACGCTCGATGAACCCGTCGACTAGCTTGCCGGGGAATCCCCTTCTTCCGCAGACGCTCGTTCTTCACGTTACATCACTTCACGGTGCGGACTCAACTCCTGAATTCCTCACTGGACTCCTGGATTCCTAACTGACAATGCTCGCACGGCGTTTATATAGCCGTCGACGGTCCTTCTCGAACATTCGATCGGAGTTGTGATTCCGTAGCACGGCCAAAGCTTGGGAAGCTTCTACTCTTTTCTCGTACCTTCGACCGCTGCTTTCGGAACATTCTCGAGGGGGGGTGATGATGACTCATGCTGTTGGCGCGCGCGCTCACGCTGTAGTTATCTCTCTCGACTCGCCGGGTGAGAAGGTGTCTCGGCGCGCGCGTGTCCTCTCTCGTCGACTGCCAAGACACGCCAGCTCAACTGCAGCGGAGGTGGCAGGCCTCCACCTGGCCGTCGACCTACTCGCCGAGGAGCTCCCTGGGGTACCGGCGGCCATCCTCTGCGACTCCAAGGCAGCCCTCCTCGGCCTGCAGAGGCCAGAAAGCGCCAGCCTTGGAGTCGCACTGCTGTCTACCCGGCTGACAGCGCTGCAGGACGCAGGCCACCCGGTGTCCCTGCACTGGATCCCCGCCCACGTAGGGATCCCGGGCAACGAGGCCGCCGACACCCTGGCGAAGGACGCCCACCACACCACTGTGCCCCTCAGCCGGGCCGTGACGGAGGGCGACTTCACAGGGCTGCGGCTGCGGCGACACCTGGCGACCCACCACCCAGACAAACGGGTGGCACTGGGACGCCCTCCACGACCACTCCCCCAGCGAGGCCTGGCTCGCAGGGAGACCTCGCTCCTGCTCCGGCTCCGCATCGGCTGCAGCTGGACGGCAGCTCGCAGCTACCGACTGGGACGAGCGTCGTCCCCGGCCTGCAGTTCCTGCGGGGAGCCGGAGACCATGGAACACCTCCTGCTGGCCTGCCCGGCGTACCTCCAGCAGCGGGGCCTACTCCTGCAGGAGTTCCGCCGCCTGGGCCTCCCCTCTGGCAAGGAGGAAGATCTCCTCTTCCCCGGCCGACACCACCTTTCTGCACTTAGAGGCGTCGTGGAGTTCCTTGACTCGTCAGGGCTCTCCGCACACCTCTAAGGTCATTTCTACAAGCGGGAAGGCCTCACGGCCTCCCATCCCACCCCGGGCCTGACCGGTCCGGAACCACACCCCCGCAGACTCCGCAGCACTTTACGGCCCACCACCTCGGCCGATACGTGCCGCCAATGCCTGCCGGTTTGCTACGCCTGGCCATGGTGACTCCACTCTATCCCTTCTTTCGCTCCCACTTACCCCTCCCCGTTGGCGCTGAGCCGTGCTCCCTCAAGGGCTGCAGAAGATAGCGTCAACCTTTCCCTTTCCTCAAGAACCACTTATCATCCGGTTAACGTCGCTCCGTCGAGTCTCTTCCAAGTTCCAGACGTTTCGGCGCCGTTGTTAGCGTTGTTGCTTGAGGCGTATGCGCTCTCCCCCTCTGTTGAAGTTGCCGCGGGACCGGCGTGTTCTTTCGCTGGCTTACGTAACACGCGGTGCGCGCTTGGATTACGCGCTCTTTTGTGACAAATGGCTTCCAGGACATTGCAACATCAGCGGGAATGACCACGCCGACGAAGCCGCCAGATCTGCACATGAAAGTGGTCGATGTGTCTTGATTCCGCTTTCGCGAACAGACGCTGTGGCTGAGCTGCGATTGATGTGCCGTGAATGTACTTTGCCCCTGTGGCACTCGGAACGTTTTCACCATGCGTCGTTTGCATTCGTTGCCTCTGGATATACGGATGCATCTACCACCTGGGTTACCACGACGTGAAGAGACCATGCTGTCCCGTATGTGGCTAGGCGTTGCATTTACGAACTCATATGCCTTCCTTATTATTGCGATAGCAATTATATGGACACTTGAACCGAATTTCCGCCGTCGGCGTCGCCGTCGCCGTGAGGTTCCCTATAGATAAAATCTTCGCCGCGCGCCGTATGCCCGAGAGGAAGCGTGCGGAGACGCGCGCTATCACGGAGAGCGAACGCACTCAATCTCCCACGCGCAAGCAAGGAAGCAGGAAGCCAGCGCCGGAGGGAGCAAGGGGGGGGGGGGGGGGGGGGGCGCACTTCTCTGCCAACAACCGCGCTCGTCGCTCGCTCGCACCGTCTCTTATCTCCACACGGCTCTGACCTTTAAGTGCATTCGCCGCTCAGTTTCCGTTGAAGCGATAGACCGCACGTACCTTCGCCCGCTGCGGCGTATGCTTGCTGCCAGCGTTTTGACAGTCGTTGTCTGCTGTCATTCAGTGTGATCTCTTCGTGTTTGTGCGCGCTCACACCACGCTTGTTCATTCAGTTCGTAATAGTCGGGCCACATTTTCCAACGCACGCTACACACGCAATGCTGCCCGGATCGGCAGTGCAGCGCTACAGGTGTGTCCCTTCGCACGCGCTGCCCACGGGAAGCGCTTCTCATCAACACCACCGTTTCACACGCGCCTTCTCGTGGTCATCGAGTCTCTCTTCATGTTGGTCTACTTACGCCGCAGCACACCTGCTTACTTAATCAGCTCATGTTTACTACAATTCATATTGCTACCAAAGCCGCTCACCTTACTTCGTATGACATTGCTGTGTTGCTCTCGCATTCATTGCTTCGCCCTTAGGGCGAAACTGTGACATTTTTTTGAAATGGCCAACAGCCCCACGTGCGACACATGCAGCAGCGGTGAGAAGCACCGCTGCTGCATGTGAATTAAGGCTACCCCCGTGCAGGGTAGCCAACCGCAACTACCTCTGGTTAACCTCCCTGCCTTTTCTCTATCATTTCTCTATCTCTCGCTACTCACATATAACACGGTCAGTTATAAGTAAAAGCCACTTTTGCTGCTTTTTCCACAAGTTCACCGCCATACACACAAGTTTCTGTACCGTAACTAAAGACTGATGTCCTTGCTTTTTTACGGTGAAGTTCACCGGGCACAACATGGTTCATTTCCATAAGGAAAACCCATACTTTTTTTTTCACTTCATGGCAAAGCCCATGGCGCACTCCTACAACAAAAATAGCACGTTCGCCGCGAACGTCTCTGTGTGAGGTTGCAGGTGCCATCTGACGTAGCGTGGAAGAGGGCTATAAACTATACTACACAGAGGATGCCATGACATGGCAGAAGACATCATATTCGTTTGCGTGCTTTGTATGCCAGTACTTTTACTGTGCTGCTGACTTAACCTCCCGTCGAAAATTGCCATTTTAATCAATTTATTATGACAATTTGAACATGTACTCACTGCTTAACATCGATGTCCTCAGCCTTTTCCGCAGCGTCTTTCAGGTGCTTACATGTTACTTTTGCGCAGTCTTCAATCAAGGAGTTCATCTGCATGAAATTTCGTGGTAATAGTTGATGACAGTGATATTCACAAAGAATCACTCAGATTTGTTACATGTCTAAAAGAGACTTTTGTTTTCAGTGTTTTCTTGTTAGTAAAATGTTAGATACCTAGAAGATGTTTTAATCCTGGGAAATCTGTTTTATGCGCGAACATCTTTCCTCGCTGCCTATTAAATTCTATATCTTCTTTTAAGTGCAACTTTCTTCATGCTCACATCCTGAACATTCTTCGAACACCGTAAGTATACCTTCAGAGTCGCCAGATCATGGCGAACACGTTGTTTAATCGCCTACTAGGCGTATTACCAACTTACACGCAGCAGGAAACTTGCCTCGAGATAGCCGAGTCTAAAAGGTCAACCGTCCCACTTTCCTCACTTGAAAAAAAAGATAATATTGACACCGCAAAAAAAGGAAACTACGACCAATGTTCATCTAAAATAAAACCAGAATTTGAAGCCAACGCTTTCGCTGACAGCGCGCCCTCGTCGTCTTTCATCCTTAGTTCCCATTTTTGTTCACATCTTTCGCAGACGTGGCAAAAACCACAAACCAACCGCCAACGATACTGCGCAGACACAAAATACGTTTTTAATGCACGTGGCAATATGGCTCTGAGGATTAGGCTTTCTACAGGATTCATTCAATCGCAACGACCGTCCGATGCCTGCCGGCAGACAGCAGGGAGCCACGCAGGGAGCGACCAACAACGAAAAGCCGAATCAAAGAGTTGAGCCAGGGAGCGCGAGTACTTCACGACAGCTTTCAGCATACGTGGATAAACGAGAATTGAAAGTTTAAAAGAGAAGGTATTATTGATTTTGTCATTCCAATGGTTATAAAAAAACCCGAAATATTCTTGGAGGATGGGATGCCTGAAGCTATGCAACTGCATGAGCAATGCATTTTCAAACTTCGTTCAAAAGTGTCGCGGGGCCTATACTTAAGCCACCTTGATTTGACCTAATTAGATATTTGAAACAAAGACCTAGGTCGTGTCCATTGTCTTAACGTGGTGTTCGTCTGTCGATTTGTTCGGGATTAAAAGCAGCAGAGTCGTTTCCTAGTTCGTTGGTGCTCTAGTATAAATGGAAGCTGAGTTAGTTCAAGTCTTCTGGTATATACTGCGGGGTGAACAGCAGACGCTGGTACTTTTTTTGGCAGTCAGCAACGTTAACTATATAGACGAGGACGAATAAGAGAGGATCACAACACAAGCACTCAAATATGAACTTCCACCAACCCGCCGAAGTTTCTTACAATTGCTGGTACCTTTCTTAGCTTGCCAGTCGAAAATGCCGGGCTTGCCGCCGGTCGTATTCTCCTCCAACGCTCCACGGCTGCGAAGACCATCATGTTCCTGAGAATGGTATCGTCGAACTGTCGTTGCTGTGTACCAGTACAAAAAGAACATTTTTGACTTTCCAGAAGGAATAGTGTTAACACTGAATAACACCCAGCAACTTTCCCATCTGCTCAGTGTATATTGTTTATCCTGCTTTGTTGTTGGATTTTTTTTTCGTAACATTTTATAAATTCAGCTTTTCTTTTTCTTTTCGAAAATTATTATTCTTTTAATTTTGCCCCCTACTCCTTATTTAATACTTTCAGTTGGGGACCCTTTGCGTACAATAAACAAACAAATGTTAAGTCTCAATCACGGTCATACCATCCTCCTTTTACTTGTTTCGACGTCACCGCTCCAGTACAACCTGTCCGACTCCATGATGTATACTCGAACTCTTGCCCCGTACTTACGTCTGAAGATTGGTATTCTTACCCTTCTGTTCGGCAATAGATGGAAGTCTTTAACGAGAACCTGCTTCACAAGCTCTGGGTCCGACACCATTAGCGTAGGCTTGCCTCCTTCGTAGATGCTGCGATGCAGATCAAAGTACCACGTTATTGCCGTTCTTTAATAGTCAAAACAGTGCAATGGAATGTCTGTGTGTGGCTCGGATGAATATGCATGGCTATTGCCTTGCTTGTTACAGATGCTCATATAGAGTGAAGAAACATTGAGTGTCATCATCGAGGAATAGCCAACCGTCCAAAAGTATAAGCACTAAGGTTTTCTCACTTTAACTTAATTTCGATTAGTTCATTTAACTCCTTTTGAATTGGCATGAATAAATCAGAAGATGTAGGCACGATAATTTCGTACCGGCTACTCATTGACACACGGGAAATCTAGGAATATCTCACAAGTCACAGAACAACAAGAAGACAAAGAAACGCATCAAATGGGTCAAACACTACGAATACTCAAAACACAAAATGTCACAAGAGAGGAAACACGCTTTCAAAACAAAAATAAATGCTACATGTAATGTCATTCAGACGTGACCAAAGCCTTACGTTTCCTTTGTATCATAATACTAGTCAACAATATGACTGGCCTCCAAAAAACTTTTATAACGTTCTCATTTTTTAACGCTGTAGCAACGTTTTTGAAGAGTTTTTGTCAGCTGTGGTCCCAACAGCATACTTTTACTTATTAGCATCCTCCGATCCAACCTCCTTATTTGCACATCAGACGAGTTCTTAGCATAGTGTTTACGGTACTCTAAAATCTGTACGTCCTCACTCTCTGTTTCCTTACTCGTAGTGTATGCTTTTAGGACGGTCAAGTAGGCGGGGCCCAATCACAAAAGGTGGGTGAGTGTTTCTAAACGTTTGTTGAGTTCTGTGAAAATACGAAATTCAATAAAGGGTTCAATGTAACAAAGAACATAGTTCTAGAATTAACGTCGTACATTGTTACGCTGCTATCGTAGGGCAGACGTAGTCCTTAAAATGCAACGCTCCTGATGTACAAAGTACTGAGTTTTTTTTTTTTTTCCGGGCTGGAAAGAACTTTCGAGTTGACTGAGTGGTGGCTAAGTGAGAACTTTGAATTTGAAGCGTGCGTTTTAGGTGTTCTATTAGATAATACACTTTCGGTCCCGGTACGCGATAGTCGTTCCACTGCGTGTCCTGCGGAATTAGAAAATAGGCGACACTCATTTGAGCGTGTTTTGGATTCTTCTGAACGTATCTTCTAAAATAACCAATAGGCCACTCTGTCTGTCTGCGTTTTTACGTCTGCACGTTTGGTTCTTCAAATGGAAAGGGAAGCAGGATGAGGGTTTGTCTCTGAGAACATTGTCGCCGAACATTGCGATCGATACGATATCCTACCCTTGCTCAGTATGTTGGCTTGATTGTGGCGTAAAGTCAGAAGACCCCGTTGTCCGGATTGACCAAGCTTCAAAAGTGGTGACGGACATTACGTAGGAGCGGAGCTCAGAGCAGCGCGTCTTCCTCTATGAAACCTCTCCTTTTGTCTTCCTCGGCCATTTATAGAAGACTAGGCGAAGATGTGCCATGGGCTCTCGTGAGCAGCATTTCGTTTTTCTTTCTAGAGGCGCGGGAAAGCGAACTGTTTGCTTGCTAATATTTTTTTACACATAGTGCATGCTTGATGTAAAAGCAAGAGCATTGACCGATTGCATCAGCATACTTGCAATAAACGAGTGTTCGTCGACAGGTTGAAAGACATGGACAAGACGAAACTCACCCAAAGACCCGGCCCATCTTCTGGCACCTTTCTTGGTCACTCAGACATATTGGCTGAAATGAAGATACCGTATTTACTCGAATCTATGTGTGCCAGAACTCGGAAGGTCAAACACATCTTTAATGTTCTTCAGAATGTAAGACGAGCACAGAAACGCTAGTTTGCTGGTTGAAAACAGTCTTGCAAGAACGTCCGTGCAACTTAACTGCGATGCAAGTCTCATATTTATTGTTTAATTTGTATTTAGGAAAATTCTTTCCTTTAGCGCATTTTCCACTACGGTATCAACACAACTTGACTGTAACAAAAGCCTCGGGTAATCCACTTTTTTGTATAATTAACATATGACTTAATGTTAAACGTTTTCAATGTTTGCTATATTCAGTATTACTCGTTTACGTCTTTCAATTCCTTGTGGCATGAAAAGTAAAATAAAATCAGTAAAACAAGCCAAAAAGTCTACCTTCATGACCAGTCTTAAGATGGGACCAAAAACAACGGACAACTTCTCGTGAACAACGCCTTGGTCCTTCCAGAAGTTCCTGTGTCGCGCAGCATGTCTGAAAATCAGCATACGCACTCGATAATAGCACCTTGACTGTTATTAGCGAACAAGAGAAATGCATGTGTACACTTTTTTTGTTTTCCTTTAGGTAAGATAAGTTATTTGAAAATAAGCGTCAATTTCGCCCGGAAGGCGAAGCATCGATTGCGATAGCAAATTAGTGGACAACTATACAAAGTAAGGATAGTAGTTTTATCGGCCGTATAAGCTTGTAAACATAGGCACACTAATTAAATTAACAAGCATGGTGTCACGCGCGCACAAGCAAACATGAACGCATCTCACTCGATGACAGCGGAAACTCGCTGTCAGAATGCTGGAGTGAGTCAGCGCAGCACCAGCAGCGAGCGCATTGAGCTTCGTGCGGCGCTCGCATCAACGCGATCTTATGCCGCGAAAACACAGGGAGGGCGGACTCTGCCCCCGCAGCAGATGGCTTTCAAGATACAGCCGCGCGGGCGGTCGCTCGCGGCGCAGAACGGACCCCCCTCCCCCCGGAGCCTTCCGGCCAGGCGAAAGCGCGCAGCCGCAGTAAAGCGCGGCCCCTCCACCTCCTTACCCTCCTCCGAAGCGTTGTGCCCACGGTGTAAGGGTTGTGCCCGACTGGAAAACTGCGCGCTTCCTTCCCGCTTCCCGCTCTTGCGCGCACGAGCCGCGATTGCCGGCTCACCATCGCATGATTTCACTTGCACATACAGCGTACTGCGCGCGGCGACGATTATATCGCCCGTGGACTTTATACGAAACCTCACGGCGACGGCAGAAATGCGCCTGGAGTGTCCATATCATTTATATCGCAATAAAACACCGTTTTTGAACGATGAGTGCGACAAAATGTTCTCGTGGCGCTCTCAACTCTAGTCTTCAAATCGGATGTCCGTATATTGTTGCGCACAAGGTCAATGATGATTGTACCAGTTCTGGCTGCTCACCTCCAAACTTCAAGCCATAAAATAACTTCAGCTTATCAGATATCAGCAACCGACGACGGTGAAAATAAAATTATTTTACTACTATTTCTCTTACATTTCACCCTGCCGCGGTGCCGCCCGATTCTATCAAGCATGTCATTTTTGAGGCGTCCACATCGTGTGTTGTGGGTGAGAAGGCAATGTCAGAAAATGAAGCCGAGGCCACGTTAGGGGAGTGCAGAACATACTGCATTCTGTAGTTTGTTCAAAGCAACTTTGAACAGGATTCCGTGCTTCACAGCGCCTCAAAAATGCCACGTCCTACCTGTATTTTTGCTTTCTTTTTTTCCCCATGGGTAGATGATATGACAGCCAGATAAGGATTAGTACGAAAGGAAATTGGAACCACAAGGTTTTTCAACAATTGTCAGTGTTTTGACAGCTATACGTTCAAGGCCTGTCGGCCAACTTGACACAGATATAGCCTCAATGGATTATTGGGCTTGGGCGTGCGTGTTCAATGCATCAAAGCTTAATCAGCAGAATTCAACTGAACTCATTCGGTTGTTCAGTAGAGCTTAAGCCGAGAGATGATAGCACACCATCTAATAGCGTTCAAGCCACTATAGCTCTCAGCACAGCAATTATACCACTGCGCGAATATCATACCAGGCTCGAAAATGAAAATGCCGATCGAGTAAGTGAAAGGGTACTGTATAAGCGGTGCGAGCTTGGGCGAGCTGGTTAGACATGCATGCCTGGAAATGGGGCACCACAAAACAGACATGGATGAGACATATCGGCCCCACAGCACTGACTGCAAACGCAGTTTAATTGCCCTAATCGGTCGTTTTATATGCGCTGCATAAACAACAAAGATACACACAAGAACTACAACGACAGGACAATGATTATATATATATGTGCCACCTGCTTAATGAAAAGCGATTTCCTTGTCGGGAAAATAGACGGAACACCCACGCCGTCTTGTTTCAAGATGATTATTCTCTGCGCTTCGGTTGCCATTCTCGTAGGCTAACTAGAGTAAGCTTTCTAAAATAGCTGCTATTTGATACGCCAAGCGACAGCCCGGAAGAAATCTGTTCTCACCGTACATTTCATGCGGTGCTCGTTTACCAGAGGGCGAACCTTATTTCCTCACAAGTTTCATTACAACGTGCCTAAATGGACTTCAACATAATGCAACTATGCTCAAGTATAATTGCGCATACTTGTATTGCACGGGCCAGTATGATCACATTATGCTCGCCCGCGGTTTGGTGCGCGTGCAAAGCTTGTTGGCCAATCGGAGTATCAGAACGACCCGCCGTGGCAGATAAGTGGCGTTCATGCTGCTGAGCACGAAGTCGCGGGTTCGAGTCCAGGCCGCATTTCCATGTGGGCGGAATGCAAGAGCGTTTGTGCACCGCAGACTTCGCAGTAACTTAGAACACCTAGGGTGTTTTAGCGCTTCAACGTCCGCGAAACGAAATGCGGCAGCCGCAGTAGAAAATAAAACCAGTGACAACTCGCATGAGCAGCAAAACGCCATTGCCGCTAGCTACCGCGGCCAGTGAATCTAGATGACGCAGGAGAAAAATAGGAAGAAGGATAAGCCCACCAGCGTAGAGTGCCGTGATAACTTTTGCCTGACTTACCTATATAGCAGGAAACACGCTGCAGCCACTAGTATGACGCAGTCAACAAGACTCGGGAGAAACATCGCGATTGAAAGTTGTCGCAAAGAGCTGGGAAGTCTTCTTTGTTCGCACGGAGGATCAAATGCAGCGCGGCAAGGTGCAGTTCCCAGGCAAAGACGACTACAAGTGCAGGAGGATCTTGGAAGTGCCTTTACTGCAGCTTCAAACTCAAGTGAACACTATCGAGTCAGCAATATGTACAGTACTCCCATGCGGCACGCACGGGACAACACCGGTAAACAAATCGGCTGCGGCGCACGGGATAGGAACAAGCCACGAGAGCTGCACGCGAGCCCCGATAGGGGCAGCTATCGCCTTCGTCTTTGGTGACACAAGATATTGTCAACACCGTTGCACAACGCCCGGAACCTTTCAGCCGTGACGTCATGCTAGTAGGCTGACGACCCGCGTGTACATTCGCTGTCCGCGTTCATGTTTTCGTCATGCGTCATTTGCTACGAAAATATCATGCCACTGGTGGGACGTCATGGCCCCGAGCGCCCGGGCCTTCTTTTACTGCTATTTGCGTGAGTGATCGAGTACAGGCGCGTGCCATTTAAAGCGATTACTGGACGTATAAACACGTGACTAGAGATCGCGATCACTGTTCACGCCGTTTTTTTTTTTTCTTGATACTTTTCGTTATCAATTATTTAATCTACTTAAGCGCTCACGCCTATGAATATGTGCTTCCAAGTACCGCAGTCACACAAATTGCAGAGAGGGAGAGAGATTAGGCGTGAGGAGGTCTACCAGACGCCGCCGTATACAGTGCATAAGAAGGATAAGCATAATCGCCAATCTGGCAAAAGGATAGTAATGAAAAAGACAGCAGGCTTGTGCGACCTTTCAAGCATCGCATCGCAATTGAAGTGAAGCTGTTTCTTCTGAGCAGTCAATTGCATTAAGAATTTAAGTTGCCTGAAATTAAACAACATACACACTCTAATTGCCTGCATATGACTCCCCGTTAACAACCTTTCGAGCACTTGCAATGCTTCGTAGTTCGCCCACAAACTTTTAACGTCGCATGCACATCAGCGAGCGCATGCACACGTTCCCTTAGTGAGGTGGCTGGCTGGGCTAGTTGGTAATCCACATTGAACGTGAACAGCCCAAGAGGCAACAAGGGGAAGGAAACGAGACGGAACAAGCGCTGGCTTCCAAATGACGATTTATTAATTATGGGGTCTTACGTGCCAAAACCACGATTTGATTATGAGGCACGTTGTAGTGGGAACTCCGGATTAATTTTGACCCCCAGGGGTTCTTTAACGTGCACCCAATGCGCGGTACACGGGCGTTTTTGCATTTCGCCCTCATCGAAATGCGGCCGCCGCTGCCGGGATTCGATCCCGCGACCTCGTGCTTATAGCAGCGCAACGCCGTATAGCCACTAAGCAACCACGGCGGGTAATTTACATTCCTTCGCTCTATAGAAAAGAGCATGCCGTCTAACATCTTAAACCAGTAATATTCCTATCCCCTCTGTATATAATGCAATTTACTGCATATTTCAGTTGCACTTCACCTATCATTTTTGCCATCTTTATTATTTCTTGTTTAACTGTACTGTACAGGGAATCACTAGTGCCATGTATCTTATTTAATTCTGCACTAAGTACCATTTTACAACATATATTGTTTATCTTTCAAAAACCACTAGAGCCAGCTATCTTTACCAAGTTAAAGATTATCCTTTATCAAACGTTTATACACTTGTGTTTCACACTTGGTTCCACTTTTCAAACATTAAAATAGGGTCCTTCAAAATAGATAACTGCGTTTCAACCTTTTTAAAAGTGTCCGGCAAAAGTTTCGATTAATCAATTAATCGATAAAAAAACCCTGCATCGAAAGTGATTAATCGATTAAAGCTAAAATGATGAATGATTAATTATTAATCGAATAAAAAATATAATCGACCATCGCTACGATACGGTGTTCAGTTCCTTATTGCTTTCAATGTTGCTTTCTTCTCGTTTCTTTTCTGCATCAGTGCGTATATTGCAAAGATGTATACAGCTTTAGTCTATAGTGCTCTTTTATGAGAGTGCTCTATATTGTCTGCAGCTTTATATTGGTGTGGACAGATGGGGACACTAAAAGGGAAAATAGTAACGTTAACCTGTATTGTAGTCAATCGCGGTTATTAAATATATAGAAACGGCCACATTAACGTGAGAAGATGCATTGGAAAGGCCGAAAGAACGCAAGAACGATAGGCAGATGGCGACGCTGCCCGGAAGTTAGCACACCGGCTCGTCATGACGTCATAGATTTCGGCAGCGCCTACACGGGGTCTCGTTCATCGGCTAAGAAGGACCACATAGTCTAAAAGAATCCAGAGACTCAATCTAGTAAGCTTCGATAACTTTGCCGGCGCCAGAATGGCCCAAATACGACAATATACTTTGAAATCCGCTATATGTCACACTGACGCACTGGCACGAAATTCAAACAGAAATTTGTCCTTCATTTTCACCCGTAGAAATCAGCCATCTTACGCCAAATGAATTGAACTACCCTCACATCCTCCTCGAATGACGTGCTGCTGCAACGCCCGCTTTAAATCATACCAGAATACACATAACATGACACTGAGATCGACCAGTTGCTTTAGCGGTTTAATTAAATGAATAGAGCTTGCTTTTAGAGCTACGATAAGAATTAATATAATTTGGGCTTTGTAACCAGTAAACAAGGGCTAAAATACGTAACTAAATTATTGAAGGCAAATTCTAACGACGAGAACGACACTTGATCTTTCCTCTCGTTGCCATGCCTTACGAGGAAAGGAAATCAGCGCTAGAAGCAGGTGTGTTTTTATCCAATATTACATCAGGATATAGCCGTGTGACAGTCGCCATCTCACATAATTTAGAAATTCCGAGATCACCTCTTGCAGATACGTCCAAACGCAACAGTCGAATGCGCAGTTCGCTAAACTTTAGAGAAGAGGCTGGTGCTCGGTCCAACCGCATCGTGCCCTGGTCACCGGCTCGAATTTGCGCTGCAGGACTTCGTCGAATTTCTGCAGTGGACACGGGTCGGCGCAGCCCTCGACGGGAATGCTCGTCGCGTGTTGGTCGCTCGCCTTGTAAAAGAGCCTGACGTATCTTTCGGCGGTCGCCTCAGAAGCGCCGCTCCGAGTGAACACTTCGATAATGACGGCGGCTCCGTAGGGAGGCCTGCCACTCAACGTGCCGTTCATGCCCAGAATGACGCCGGCGACATTCATGTCGTGGTACGAGAAAAGCGTCACCTTAGGCCCCGTGTTAGTGTCGTCCTTTCCTTGCGTGAGCGTCAAGCCGCCGGCGGCATATCCGGGTCTCATGCTTGCCACGAAGTCTCTGAGCAAGGCGCCCGCCATGTTGTCCTTCTGGTACTTTCCGATCATCTCGACCAGCTTCTCGTTGAGCCAACCGAGCTGGCGCAGGTGCTTCGTAGCCCACTCGGGCAGTGGCAGGCCATTCTCATGGTTCACGAACAGGGCGTCCACGATGCGCGAAATGGCCGCGAATCGCGCCACACCGGGCTCGTCGGTGACGTTGGCCACAGTGGCCACAAAGTCGAGTAGGCTGCCTGCGGTACCGAAACTTCGCGGCGCCGCTGTCGTCGGCTCGGTTTTCGTGCGAGACGAAGGCGGTTTAGCGGACGGCTCGCCGACCAGAGAACAGGGCACTTCGGCGGCGTACAGCGCGGACAGGCTGTCCAGGAAGCGCGGCAGACAGAGCGTGGCGTACTTGTCCGTGCCATCTGGCGGGCTCGTGATGGGCACCGGCTGCCAGTCCTGGCCGCGCTTCCATTGTCGTCCCTTGTCGATGACTGGGTACAGGCCGTACAGGAGGATGGCGCAGCTGTCGAAGCAGCGGGGGACGGGGCTGCTTCGGGCGCTCACCTGCGCAAGTAAGAAAGCAGCTTTTATGGCACCCGCTTGTTCCCAACTGGCGGGATAAGCTGGGTTATTAATTTCAAGTTCTCTTTTTAATTGAACAAATTTGATTAAAACTTGTTCACAGGAGTGGAAATTAAACATCTATAATGACATTAAAGTTGTATACGAACTTAAATATCGCGTTAAAGTAAGGCCACCGGCGACTCGCCTGTTGGCCTTGGGAGCCGCGCATGGCCCGGCGCTCCCTTCTCCCACAATGCCTTGCGCCTAACCAGCAGCGGAGGCTTGCGGCCGCCGCTGATGGTGCACGCGCATTTCTGGAAAGGTCCACTGACACTTTCTTTGCTAAGAACCAATCAAGAAGTGCACTTGTTCACGGCAACGCGCAATTTCTCAAGCTCACTGTTCGCGAATCCGGTTACATGTTGTTCCAACACAAGCGTGAGCTGTGTGCTACACGGTGAAGCGGCAGTCGTCCTTGGCGCTCACCTCTCGCACGTCGTAGGTGAGGAAGTGCGCGTACCGCTCACGCAACCATGTTCCGAGGGCCCACATGGTCTGGCGACCCCTGTTGGTGAGCTGCCCGCGTCCCATGGGCCAAACGTAGTGCTGGTTCGGGTCTCCGGGAAACGTCGTGAGCGACGCGCGTTCCCCATGACGGAACAGTACAGCCACATGCACTAGACGCAGCTGGTCGCTCCTACCGACGTCTGAAGCCGTGGCCCTGTCAGTCAGCGCGATCGTCCAGACTTGAAGCGCAGACAGCAGCAGTAGCAGCGGAACCCGGCCCTTCATCTTACAGCCGATGTACTGAGCGCTAACTGACCGCTTTTCCTTGAAGAGACTCGGCGACGATGGACAGCTATTCTTGCAAAATTACTCCGCACGACTTCCTTTTTGTGCGTGGCTGGTTTGGAATGCGCAGAGACGCGGGCTTAGGACCGAATGCAACCGTAGCCAATTTTGTGCCTGCTTCTTTCTTCTTTTTACCCAGGTGGGGCGAAAGATATATATTTTTTTAGTCCACACTATTGTTTGTCTTGCTATATTTTTTTATGGGAAAGCGTCAAATTCCTCATTTAGCGAAAAAGCCTCGCGTCTGTAGCAGAGAAACGGCACCTAAATTCCCATTAACTGCGAAGCCACGGCACGAGGGCGCCTCGACGGAGCAGAGGGGGCGAAAGAGGACACCGGCTGCGCACTTAGCGTGCCAGGTGTTGCGTGAGGAGAGAGGGCATCGCCGCTAAGGTCTTTAGATAAAACTTGTTTTATCTATAGAGACTTTGATCGTCGCAGCCACGTCACCCTCGCTCTCGCTCTGGGAAGTCTGTGTTGTCCGCGCGTTCCTTGTGCGCGCAAGCTCTCGTTTGCGTTCTAACTGCGCCTCGGTAAGGCCAAATCAAAACGCGCCAAGCGTCTCAACGCACTCGCTTGCCCGCGAGGAGTTCATAACACGAAGGACCGCTCAGAGGCGTCCAATTGGACATTAATCCTTTCGCATTCACTACGCATAAGAAGTGCTTAGGTGTCCCCGAATTTTTAGGGGCGAAGCTCCTTAGGGTGTGGGTCGTTCCCTCCTCTGTAGTAGTAGTAGTAGTAGTAGTAGTAGTAGTATGTAGCCACCTGTAGTTTTATGAAGTGTTCACTAGATGGCGTTCCGGTTCCGGTTCCACTTCCGGTTCCGGTTCCACTTTACGCGCGTTCGGTGCGAACGCGGGCAAAACGCCGACGGCGTCGACAACAGTTCTACGCGTTGCTGGTGCTGCTGCATCTCCAAGTTTATACAGCTGATAAAGCTACCTTGAGTCGACCCCATGGCTGCTTCGCATACTACTAGGGTTCCCCTACGGGAAGATGGTGTAATTTTCTCTCTCGTTCCCGACGCGCGCTCTCTTTATCTCTCGTCCGTAGCTGCGGTTTACCCGAATGATCCCCCGGTGCTTCGCCCACTCATCATCATTCACTTCGTGGATATGCTGTGATTTTTTTTTTCATCGCGTCCGTGCGTGGCTGTCAGCCATCGATTGAAAAATATCGGCCAATGACAGAAAGGGATCTGTCAATACACCGCCCTCGTATTGTCTAGCTGTTACGCAAGCAAAAAAGAACAATGTTTCCCTGCATTAACTTATTGTCACTGTACCAGTCGTATCTCGAACCCCGACCGAAGAAATTTTCGGTGCGCGGGATCCCAGGAGAAAAAAAAAGTAATAAATGAAACTTTCATGGATAACGTATGCTCCCAGAAGTTTGTTTGGATCGGCCATGAATCGGGTTGTGCGAGGGGATTCAAGCAAATAAGAACTTTGCGGAAAATAAAGTGAAAGGAATATTTTACCATGCAATTATTTTTGTCTCACAGAGAAAATTGCTGAGGGCACCACAAGCATTTCTGGGACTAAAACCCAGTTCATTGTCAAATTTCGCCGTATTGTCGAATTCTGTAATGATGGCATTTTCAGCCAATCAGGCCGCAGCAGCCCTCTGGACCAATCAAAGCTGACAATATTATAAATTTGATCATATGGCGGAATTCGACGATGTCCAGAATAGCACTTTCGCAATGCCTCTATTGCACTCTCGGTATTACTAAAGGAAAAAAGACCACCGAAAGAGTTCAAGTTCAAGCTAAAAGCCAATATTTCGGAAGCGTTCTTCCAAAAATCTCATATGTGATAAGCGTAGCCTATATGCTTTCTCGCGTGGTGCCTAATTTTCTCAGGTTCACTGGCGAACACAGGACAAAGTTCAGCTTCTTCTACGAAAACTGTTGCGGTCAGTAGTAGGTAGCGCCACCCTAACGCGGCCTCTTGCGGGGGCCGATCCCGGAGGTTGTGCACAGCCGCGCCAAAGTAATTACATCATATTCAGGTTTCTGTTATTGTTACGCACTTTTATTATTTCAGTCTGAGAAGATTTAACGTAAAAGGCAAGCGCTGTCGGTGTTTTGTTTCATGACGTCTTTTTGTGCGCTGTCATTCTCAAGATTCCTAGGAATAACTTTGTCAAGAGAGAGAGAGAGAGAAGAAAGGGAAAGGCAGGGAGGTTAACCAGATGGGAAGATCCGGTTTGCTACTCTACGCTGGAGAGAGAGGGGAGGGGGAGGTAAAGTGACAGAAAAGTAGAGATAGAGAAAGAAAGGAGCACAGATACACAATCACAATCGGTCACAGGTGGCACAGCACAGTTGCACTTGCATCACTAAACTTTGTCAAGAATGTAAGACAAGGTATGGGCAACTTTAGTGATGGAATGGTGTGGCAATATAACCCAGATATACCGCATGTCATATAGCAAGGCGTATCACCAAATAGGTGATATTGAAAAATTGGTGCCCATGAGATGTTCTACCTCCTAAAGTCAGGTTCTATAAAAAAATTAAAATAATAGCATTGCCTGAAGTTACTTCTGGTGCATGTAGCCAGGAGTCTTCGAGATTGGTTCTTGTAACACACAGGGAACCATTGCTAAGACGTGGATTTGCACATAACCTATTATGAATACGTATTTAACAAAGTAAAATCGGGCTTTTATTTGTTGTACGTTTCACAAACATGCTGCTCCATGAAAACACGTTGTCGTTAAGCAAACAGTTATTTCTAAAAACAAAAAAAAAAATTATGCCAATACCACGATCTGATTATGAGGCACTCCGGAAATTTGGACCATCTGGGGTTTTTTAACATGGACCTAAATCTAAGTAAACGGGTGTTTTCGCATTTCGCCCCCATCGAAATGCGGCCGCCGTGGCCGGGATTCGATCCCGCGACCCCGTGCACAGCAGCCCAACACCAAGGCCACTGAGCAACCACGATGGGTAAATAGTTTTTTTTTTTTTTTCTTTTTTTTTTTTTTTTACCTATTTCGTTTTCCCCCGTTCTCAGTTGGCCACGCTGTTTTTTCTATAGACCTACACTATGTTTGTAAACAGCGGTAGGCACCGTCGATATATTTTAGGCTCTATAGCGACGTCGCGTAGGCTCCGCCCAACGTTTGGCTCCGCCCACGTTCGCCGCCATGCATCGCTTGCACGCGCGGATGGCGCATCTTTTTTTAATGGGGTGGGGGAGCTAAAACCACGATTTCATTATGAAGCACACAGTAGTGGGGGCGCCGGATTTAATTTGACTACATGAGATTCTTTAATGTGCACCCAGTGCACGTTCTTGCATCTCGCCCCCATCGGGATACGGCCGAACGAGACGCTAGGCCTAGCTCGTTGACCGCCGCAGTGACGGCCGACAGCGCTTGCGGCCTGGCCTGCTGCTCATCATTGTGCGCTTATTTTCGACAACACGATTAGCGTGGGCTTAAATGAATTGGTTTTGTTGGTGTCGTTGGTGTGAATAGCAAGCGAAACGTAGTACTTGCAAGCCAGCCGAGCCGCCTCGTTGAGACGGCCGATGCTTGGTTCCCGTCTGCGAGACGAAATGCCGTTCGCGCCAGTGGTCTAGTACGGGACGCTGCTTTACGAAACACGCGCAAATTCGAGATATTTTTTCTATTAAGCGCTATTTCATGTTAAGAATAAGCTGTAGCCGATTTCTACGTCGCCGTGAGCGGTGATAGAAGCGATCGCCTCGGTGATGGGACCGGCGAGGTACCGGCTCTACGGCGACGCCGCCTGTGTAGGCCCGCGCTATGTGAGCTAGCTGTTGTACGCGGCCGTCCGATCGCTCCAACTCTATACTAACACTGTACATTTTGTTTCGCGCTCGAAATTTAACTGACACGTTTAGGCGCGTTTATGACTTCCACACTGCAATAAACGCAGCTGTGACACTGCTGCCTGCGTACGTGAACGTGTGATAGGATATTTACACTGCTGGGGGCTCAATTCTTTGAGATGGAAACAAATTCGAATGTGACGTGTTTTGTGGGGCATCTGCTCGCTCGACCTACATTCAAGGCTAATCCTAATCTAGCTTTCCCACAGTGCGGCAAGCAATTATAATGGCACGCTAATAACGATCCTATAAGATCGTATATGATCCTAAGATCGTAACGATCCTAAGCTCGTCTAATGCACGCCAATCAAATAAAAGAGAAGCTTAATGGTTACGAAATGTATTGCGCATAATGGATGATCTGGTATCATAATCCAACTTTCGCTTTTTATCGCGGCGGCCCATTGCTTGCGACGGTTTTCATCAACAGGAAACCTATGAAAACTTTAGTCTCTTGCGTATTTAGACGCAACTCAGCTCGTCCACATACTGCGTTTCTTTCATTGTAAATCATATAATAAAGACCTCACAGATGGAACCGCACAACCACCCGCGAAACCCAGCGGCTGCTGTGGTAGGCGCGACACGGGCGGCGGCTCGGCGGCGTAGTGCCTACCAAGCGAAACTAAAATCCGACGACAGCGCCACCGCATTTTCGTGACGTAGCGCCATGGTGTAGGTCTATAGCTAGCTGGCCTGCTCGAAGTGTTAGTTGCAGTCGTAATAAATGCTTTCCGAGTGTACACGTGGTTGTCGCCTATTGTTTCCTCGAGCTTGTACCGGACCGCAGTTGATGCGTAGGCATGCGCCAACCGCAGGGCTCGGTGTGTCGAGGCAGAGGGCCGTTGGCATCCCCCCAATATCCCGACATTTTGGCGCCCAACGTGGGGCAAGCTCTTGGAAAACGGGACGACGATCGGTTCGGATGCGAGGAAGCCTGAAGGCTTTGTCCGGACCAGCATTAGGCCTCACCCAAAGGCTCAGTGATTGCTAGCTAGATTGGGCATGTGCTTTCTTGAGTGCGAGTTAACGCTGCGCCAGTGTCGCCGAACTCGTGTAGACGCCGAGATTTACAGCGAGTTTTTCTCCTAAGAGTACGCCCGAAGCGAGTGAGTGCAGCAGCCGACGTGGTGGTCGATTTTCCCTGTACATATGTAAATAACCTCCTTTCTGTATCTTTGGCTCTAACAACCGGGCGCCGGAAACGCTGGCTAGGACGTCAGCGGGCGCCAGTCCCAGGAGTCTGCTCGGAAGCTGCGTGTTGAGCAGCGAGCGGGGACCACTTAGCTAGGCCTGCATCTCCTCGCGGCGGCTCATTGGAATCCTTTATGGGTCTATTGTGGCATTGGTATCCGTCATGGACGCGATTAGGCCTAAGGCTCTGCGGAGCTGCCGGTCGCATGTTCGAAGACGACCATGCCGTGACCTTTAGCGGGTGCAACCGGATTCGCTAGTTTTACTATACTCGCCCGAGCGGAGAAACCTCGTTCGAATAGAAAGCTTATTTTGTTCAGATGAACTCAATATTTTGCGGGCGGAATAACCGAAATCTCGGGGGACCAGAGAGCGCTTTGTTCATACGAGCATCGCCCACTTTCGCACTGTATCGGACCGGAAAATTCGGTCGAAGCGAATAACTTCATTCAAACGAACTGGATTGTTTTTGGTTTTTTTCTCGTTGCCGCATAAAGCTATGCGGTAGACGGGTGGTTCAGCATCGTGTCAGACTGCGGACGCTGCGGCGGCCTCTACTGCCTTAATTCTAAGTGTTTGTGGAGTGCATTTGAGCGACTTTGCAGAACGAGTGAAGCCGCCTGGACTTGTTATTGCTGCCATCGTCCACGTCCCTGCCTGCTGTCTCGCCCTCAAACTGCAGCGGAAGGCCCTCCCTGATCGCGGTCCGTTGCAGTAGCACATGGCAGCCACAATGAGGGAGGCCCACCATCATACACCCCCACGAGGATGCGTCGGTGCGAGGTTCATCGAGCCAGCGCGCGCGCCGCTTCGAGAAAGTCCTGACCCGCTGTTCCCGGGTGGACATTGCGGCGCGCATCTTGAGGGCAAGCCACCTTCAGCCCCGTCATCGTCAACCACTGTGACGGCTGCCACATGTGGGCGGCCACCACACAGGACAGTGCTGCCTATCAACGTGGATTCGGACATTTCCTGCCGGAGTTTACCATCGCATCTGCCCGGATACTTTGTCAATGCCGTCGTTCAGCGATTTCTCCGCCGTAGGGCAATATGTAAGGGTGGAGGGATGTGGGAATCCTCGGGTCCCATAACCGCCGCACGGGCAGCGAACGTCGCGTCAAGCGCATGCGTGCCAGGGAGAGTTGGGAGAGGCGAAACTTTCCTTCCGCGGGCGGCGCGCGGGAATCGCAAGCGCTATCAGCGCCACCGGGTGGGTCACCCGAGATCCCGCTGATATCGCCCGGGTCTCTTTGGTCTCCAGCAAGCGGCGACGGCGGAAGTCTCCGCCGCCGCTCCCGTATTCCCGCACGTGGTTAGTCAACCGCGTTATTGCCGCGGCAAACGCCGCGGCCTCCCCCCCCCCCCCCCCCGTATTCCCCAGTTGGTAAGTCGGAAGCCCTTCTTTACCTAGTGTATTATTCTCTTCGAGGGAACCCTCAGCGATGTCAACTATAGCTAGCTGGCCTGCTCGAAGTGTTAGTTGCAGTGGTAATAAATGCTGTCCGAGTGTACACGTGGTTGTCGTCTATTGCTTCCTCGAGCTTGTACCGGATCGCAGTTGATGCGCAGGCATGCGCCAACCGCGGGGCTCGGTGTGTCGAGGCAGAGGGCCGTTGGCATCCCCCCAATATCCCGACAACCTTACCGACACCGAACACTTGCTTGGTGAAGAAACCCACAAGCCATATCTCCTGTGACCGCTGCGGAAGATACGGAACTACCTCGAGGATAAAACCAAGTTGTTACCCTCCTATCCAATGACATTGACCATGGTGACGTCTTGGTGTTCCCTTCTTCCTGTTGCCTTACTTAAGGCATAGCATTTAAATCAGGAGTTGTTCGATTCCACTATGGATCTGCACTGGTCACTACCACGAACGAAACACTAGAAAAAATCCTACTTCCGCAAGGCATAACCGTTGCATGCATCGCCGATCTGGAGCCTGTATGCATCTTGCCACTTACACCAGTCTCTTCTGGGGACCATCTCCTGGTGATTCTTCTTCGGCTGCCGCCCTTACAGCAGTCATCAGCACCGACTTGAAACCCGTGCAGACGCAACTGCTGCTGGCTTTGTTGGAAAAGCATGGTAATTCTTTCGACAACTATTCGTCAACCTTGGGCCAAACAACCGTTGCAGAGCATCGCATTTTGACAGATAACACATCTATCGTGCGGCGCCGCCCGTACTGTGTGTCTCTAGCTGAGCAGAAAATCATCAAAGACAATGTCGCCGACATGCTGGAACGCACGGTAATTCGCCCCTCAGCTAGTTCTTGGTCGTCTCTGTTGTCTTCGTCCGCGAAAAAAGATGGCTCCGTGCGCTTTTGCGTCGTTTACCGGGTGCTCAATAAGATAACTTGTAAAAAAGATTACCCTATGCCGCGCATTGACGACCCTTGATTCCCTCCAAGACGCGGTATACTTTTCCAGCCTGGATCTGCGTTCTGGCTAATATGTGATCATTATCATCGCGTATGTGCTGCGCTGGTTCACTGACAAGCTCCCCGCGGACGAGACTTTACAATTGCTAGTAGGTACAGCGGAGACTTCCGCTTAACACGCGTTGTCATGGCAATCGTGGAGCTCCCACGTGCCTAGGGACATAATCGCTTAGGGACTTTTGAGACACTGGTCTCCGCTGAGCGTGGCTCTCTTATCTCCGGGACCGGGCGCAGCGACTACGCCGAGCGTATCTCCTACGTGCGAGCGAATCGTTTAGGGCGCATTGAATGTCTGGCGGTGTCTGGCCCACGCCGGCCGCGCTTTATTCTTGTAGCGTTTGTTCTAGTGGCGGAAATCCATGCAGTAGTGGTTGTGTGGCATGACGGCTTTTGATCTTGGTGAACTGTGGTGGTGTTAACAAGCGGATACTGCTCGCGTGTGTACCCCAGTGCTGCGGCGGAAGCCGTAGTGCCGGGCGCCGACACGAAGCGGCGGTCATTGCGGTGTTGCGGAGCGCAGCGTAGCATCACCCCAAATAAAAAATACTGCTCTATTCAGGTAGACTGCTCCCTCCCTGATAGCGAGATTATATTTGGATCATCAAAACAGTGATGCGTTTATTTAGGAATATCATCGTTTCTCTCTCGCACCCTGTAAATCCGCTTGTTTACACCACCACAATTCACCGAGATCAAAAGCCGTCATGCCACACCACCACTACTGCAAGGATTTCCGCCACTAAAACAAACACTACAATAATAAAGCGCGGCTGGCATGGCCCAGACACCGCCCGACATTCAACGCGCCCTAAACGATTCGCTCCCTATGCACATAGGAGCTGCGCTCGGCAAGGTCGCTGCGCGCGGTCCCGGAGATAAAGAGAGCCACGCTCAGTAACTAGCAGCCGCTGCGCCAGACTAGTGCCTCAAAAGTCCCTAAGCGATTATGTCTCTAAGCACCTAGGAGCTCCACGATTGCCATGACAACACGTGTTAAGCGGAAGTCACGTGACCCGCAGTGCCACGCCCCCGCTGTATCTACTAGCAATTGGAAAGTCGCCTCCCGGACCAATAAACGTCGTCCCAACCGAGACGATGTATTTTTCACGCTCGAAAAGACACTTCGGCACGAACATTGCGAACTCGGGCTGGGTTTCGTGATAACGCCTATGCACGTTGAGTAGAGCCATAGCCACATATTTTTTCATGCCTGCCGAGTGGCGAGCGGAGAAAGGTGCTCTGCCCGTACCTTCTAGTTCATGCGCTCGCCACCACGCCGCGCTGCCACCCCATACCCAGTCCCAGAGCAGACGACGCGACTACGCTGTTGCGCGCGTGCTTGTGGAGAGAAACTTGCGCTCGTATTAGAGATGGAGCTGTGAAATAAATGCGCAGGGTGCACTGGTGTTTGTTCATGATGTACAGGGGTGATGGGAAGAAACGCAAACAATGCGGCGTGATGTTTTCATCCTGCTGTGATCCTGGTGGGAATAAAAAGATGCTAGAATAGTTTTATTCTAGTGGCTACTGGTTATCATGCAGGGCTACAACCACGCGAAAAGAAATGCGAAATATCAGAGAATGTAGGTGCCGCACTGTTCGCGTTTCTTTCCATCCCCACAGTACATTGAAAGCAAGAAACACGAGACATATTGTTACAAGCACGGGGAAAGGGGGTTTATTTAGGCGTGCTAGAGCAGGAACAGCAGGCTACGAACAGCAGGAATGGCCGCTGCACAGTCGTCGTCCTTCTCTTCTTTTCTCCTTTTGACCCGCGCGTCCCTTTTAAGCACTTGGACGCAACATACCTCTCCTCGCAGACAAAGCCCACTGGGCGAGTCAACTGGCTTGTCGTGGCGTGCATGATTTCAACCTGGTGACATGCGCGACTTGTGTCCGAGCAGAGCGTCGACCAGTGTTCGTGAGGCGCGCGAGAGTGTAGTTCACGTCGCTGATCTTCTCGATGACAACATACGGTCCCTCGTAGTTTGCCAGCAGCTTTTGGCACAAGCCGCGCTTCCAAACGAGATCACCAGGGTGATATGTAACAGGCCGATGTCGTGCATCGTAGCGTGCTTTGGAGTTTTCTTGCGATGCCAAAGTCCGAAGACGCGCAAGTCGCCGAGCCTCTTCAGCGAGGCATAGCGTATCCGCGACCGCAGGATTGTCGTGGTGGTAAAAAGGGAGGACAGTGTCGAGCGTATACCGGGGCGGGCGAGCGTATAGAAGGAAGAAGGGGCTGTAACCGGTTGTCTCATGTTTGGCGGTGTTGTATGCGTAAGTAATAAATGGTAGAACTTCATCCCAATTCTTATGATCGGACGCAACATACATGGAAAGCATATTCGTGATCGTTCGATTAGTGCGCTCAGTGAGGTCGTTCGTTTGCGGATGATACGGCGTCAAGTGCCTGAGGTGCGAGTCACATAAATGTAGAAGCTCTTCCACGATGTCCGCTGTGAATTGACGTCCCCGGTCGCTTATAATAACACAAGGCGGTCCATGTCGCAGAACAATAACGTGAAGTAAGAAGAGCGATACTTCGGTGGCAGTGGCTGATGGTATAGCCGCCGTCTCGCAGTAGCGCGTTAAATAGTCGGCGCAGACAATTATCCAGCGGTTCCCCTTGGATGACTGAGGAAAAGGTCCTAACAGGTCAATTCCAACTTGCTGAAAGGGCAAGCTTGGAGGCGGCACAGGTTGAAGGAGACCAGATGGGGCAGTGGTTGGACGTTTCCGACGTTGGCACTGTATGCAGCTGGCGACATACAACTCAACCGAATGTCGCATCCGGGGCCAGTAAAAACGTTCTTGAATGCGATAAAGGGTGCGCACAGTGCCTAGGTGACCGGAGGTAGGGTCATCGTGCATAGCCCGAAGGATTGCTGGCCGGAGACGCTCCGGCACCACTAGAAGGAAGCGTAACCCCGTGCTTGAGTAGTTCCTTTTGTACAGGAGCCCGTTACGTACACACTAGCTGCTTGTTGCAGTAGAACGGGCTGAAGTGAAGAGTGGCTCCAATTTGGTGTCTGTCCGTTGCTCTGCTTTGAAGGCATCGATATCAGGAAAAGCGGGTGTCACAGAGGCAACGAGATGATCAAAATTGTCTGCGTCGCAGTCCGTCGTGGTAAGCGGCATGCGGGAAAGACAGTCTGCGTCAGCATGTTTTCGGCCACTCTTGTAGGACACAGTGAAGTTATATTCCTGCAACCTCAAAGCCCAATGCGCAAGGCGACCACAAGGTTCGCGAAGGTTCACGAGCCAGCACAGGGAATGGTGGTCTGTGACGAGTAGGAATGGGCGTCCGTACAAGTAAGAGCGAAATCGCTGAACCGCGAAGATTACGGCGAGACATTCTTGCTCTGTCACCGTGTAATTGCGTTCGGGTTACCGGATACTGATTATCTTGCTTTGCATAAGCAATCACGTGCTGACGGTCATCATAGCGTTGGACCAAGACGGCACCCAGACCAACGCCACTAGCATCTGTGTGGATTTCTGTCGGCGCAGTTGGGTTGAAGTGGCGAAGGATAGGTTGGGAGGTCAGCAGGAACTTCAACTGACGAAATGCAGAATCGCACTCGGGTGTCCACTCAAACCGTGCATCTTTATGTAGCAGATTTGTCAGAGGATAGGCGACGTCAGCAAAACCAGGAATAAATCGGCGAAAGTAAGAGCAAAGGCCCAGAAAACTACGAAGTTGCTTCACTGACTGCGGTGCACTGAATGCCTCAACAGCTGCCGTCTTGAGGGGATCAGGCCGGATACCGTCTTTGTCAACAAGATGGCCCAGCACATGGGTTTGACGGTTACCAAAGTTGCATTTCTTGGAGTTCAGAACCAGACCAGCGTTCTTGATGCAGTCAAGGACAATATCCAGGCGGGTATTGTGCTCATTGAATGTGCGCCCGAATATAACAACGTCGTCAAGATAGCACATACAGATGTTCCACTTTAACCCACGCAGAATGGTGTCCATGAACCTTTCAAAGGTTGCTGGAGCGTTGCACAACCCAAATGGCATCACATTGAATTCGAATAATCCATCTGGAGTTATGAAGGCTGTTTTCTCTTGTCTGCCGGGTGCATCGGGATTTGCCGATATCCTGAGCGTAGGTCCACTGAATAAAAATAAGAGGCCGAATGAAGGCAATCAATTGCATCATCAATCGGGGCAGCGGATAGACATCCTTCTTAGTCACGGCGTTTAATCTTCGATAATCGACGCAAAATCTCCAGTTACCGTCTTTCTTTCTGACGAGTATGACCGGAGCTGCCCAAGGACTCGAGGACTCTTGTATGATCCCATTTTTCATCATGTCACTCACTTGTTCTCCGATTATCTTGCGCTCGTTAGGCGAGACGCGATAAGGCTTTTGCCTGATCGGGCGCGCAGATCCCGTATCGATAGTATGGCGTGTTCGAGACTCGGGAATCGAGAACGCTTTGTCCGGCTGCGCAAAGTCAAACACTGACAGATGCTTAGAAAGTGTATCCACCAAGGTATGGCGCTCCCTTGTGCTGAGCGACTTGTTTATCATAGACAGAAGCTTTTTGTCCGAGACGTGGCGAAGGTCAGCAGGTTCACACGGTGGGTCTGTTAGTACGGCTATGGACGAAGACGTGTATTTAGTAAAGTAGGCAAGTTTCAAGCCGTTTGGAAGCGGGACGGGTTCTGCCGAGCAGTTGGTCGTCCACAAGCCAGCACGCCCGTTGCCGATGGATACCACACAATGAGGGACAAAAACGTTCTTCTTCACACAATTTAGATGCATTGGCTCTACGGAGGCATCGAAACTGTCTGGAACATCACCGCGACATACAACCGGCACGCACACAGAGGTAGACGCAGGCACAACAGTATCTGCGGATACACAAAGTTCACCTTGACAGCAAGTCTCCTCTAAGAGCCCGGACGAAACATGGCCATCGACGAAAACTTCCCCCGTGCGACAATCGACGGTCGCACCACACTGTCGCAAAAAGTCGATGCCCAAAATCACTTCGTGCGTCCATTGAGGAATAACTACAAATTCCGTCGCGAAAACTCCACCAGCCAAGGATACTTCAGCAGTGCACACACAAACAGGATGCAACGACTCGCCGCTCACTCCACAAAACGTTGCAGCCTGGTCCCACCGAAATACAACTTTGCGCCCCAACCGACCTTTAAACCTGAGACTCATTACGGATACAGTTGCTCCGGTATCCACTAAAGCCATTAAAGAAACACCATCAACAAGTACATGCACTTTGTTCTTAATCATAGCAACTGCAGGGGGTATTTCTGTCGATAGCACGTGTCGAGCGACCTCACCCCATCGGCCGCGCTAGCTAGTTTTCTGGTTGCGAAGACGAGGTGGAGCGGCGCACTGGCGATGGAGATTGACGTAAACGAGGTGCACGAGAGGAAGGTGGTGGCGTCAAGCTCCTGTCAGATGCCGGCGAGCGGCTCCGAAAGCTTCTCGGCCAGTAATCGTTGCCAGGAGGAGCGCCAGCTGACCAAGAGGTGGTGTACGGCCGTTGAGTTGCCCTCACAGGAAGTGTGGTCCTGATTGAAAACCTGGATCGATCATTCCACGTTGTTGGGCGACGATTGCAAAACCTCGCTATGTGGCCCGCGACACCGCATTGGAAACACACCGGCAGAGGCCGCAAATTTCGATGTTCCTCCATGTAGTCACGCATGTTGCTGTCGATTGCATAGCCAGCAGGTGGGTCACATTCATCATGGCTATATATAGGCATCGGCTGCCGGGAGACCTGCGTGCGGCGAGGGCGTTGGTCGTAGTCATGATCGTGATAGCTCATGGTCCCTCTCGTTTGTGGGGTATGTGGTGTAGACCTATACTCAATGGTCGCTGCGTGAGCCGTCGGTTGCCAAGCGGTCGAAACGGCCGTGTTGCTCATCTCGTGTGGTGAGTACGCACCAGTGATGCCGGGTGTGCGACGGTAAATCTCTTCGCGATGGAGCAACTATTCGCGAACAATCTGCCGTATTGTTGATGGAAGGTCAACACACGAGCTCGGCTCTACACTTGCCACCGTTGTGACATTAGCCAGACGACCAAACTTCGGTATTATTCGTCGCATCTTCAGCGTCTCAAAGGTCCTGCAGTGGCGAATGACGTCAGACACGGTATCCAAGCTTTCTTTGCCGATCAGAAAATTGTAGACGTCTTCGGCTACTCCTCTCAACAAATGTCCAACTTTGTCATCTTCAGACTTTTGAGAGTTGACTATCTTACACAGTTTTAACACTTCTTCAATATAAGTTGTACAGGTTTCGCCGGGAACCTGAGCTCTTTGCGAAAGCGTCTGTTCAGCGCGTTTCTTTTTTGCACTAGAGTCTCCAAAACACGCTCGGAATTCCTCGACGAAAGCTCCCATGAAGTGAGCGTATCTTCGTGATTCTCATACCAGACGAGCGCTGTGTCGGTAAGGGAAAACACAACATTGGACAACTGTGCGGTCGAGTTCCAACCATTAGACCAGCTCACCCTTCGGTAGTTCGTGAGCCACTCGTCGACATCATCTCCAGCTTTTCCTCCGAAAGTCAGTGGCACCCGATAGTATTGACACGGAACGCCAGGGGCTGCCCTTGAAACTGCGTCAGAGCCGTCGGGAATCTGGCAGGCGTATTTAGGCATGTCGGGTGAGGGTGGTGGAAGTCCGGCAAGTCGACGGCTTCGGCGAAGTTGTAGCAGCGTAGGCTCCGTGGTTACGAGGTGTACCCAGCACCGTCCACCAATTTGTTACAAGCACGGGGAAAAGGGGTTTATTTAGGCGTGCTAGAGCAGGAACAGCAGGCTACGAACAGCAGGAATGGCCGCTGCACAGTCGTCGTCCTTCTCTTCTTTTCTCCTTTTGACCCGCACGTCCCTTTTAAGAACTTGGACGCAACAATATTGTGAAAACTGGACCTTTCACTTAGGCCCCCAGCTGTGAGATAAAGCTCACAGTTTCAGGGTCTTTCGTGACAGTGGCTTTATTGCGAACACTTTGGCGACGTCTTTTTTGTCTGTCGCTTTCAGAGTGAAATTGGTTAATATTGGTGAAATTCGTAAGCAACAATTTCAGTAAATTCTCTTGGTGCCCTGGCTTCGAACACATCAAAGCTTTGTGCTCGCGGAGGATTTCGGCAGCATTGTTCACAGCCTCCTTTAGAGGGTGATGCATACGCCTTCTTCTTGCTAGAAGAACTTCGACGAACTTCTGTAGTGCGTAGAGAACATCTAGAAGTTGTGCGGAGGGTAAAGAAGTCCACCGCGGTCTTGGTGTTAATGAGCGATTCCGATGGTGTCGAGGCGTTTGGCTTTGTTAAGAGCGCAAAGCACGACTCACATTCGAAGTTTTCTCGTACGGCTCTTGCGAGGTAGCCACCAAACATAGCCAATGCGGCCACATCTGGAGTGGGAAGTAGAGGCTTATCTTGGTTTAGTCGCTCTATGAGCTCTCTGCGTGCATCGCTGGTTTGCTCCCTTGTGTTTTTCTGTTGCGGCAGCGTTGACAAGCAATCACTCTCTTCTGCTACCATTATGTTGCTTGTACTCAACGTCGATGCGATACCGGTCTTGAGGGTTTTCTCAATGCCTGAGCACGGCGCGGACGTCCGTTTGGTCATTTGATCCTGCTGATTTCCTCAGCCAGCCAAAGAACGACTCGATTGGGTCCGATGACATTTTCCTCGTCAAAACGAAGTGAAAAGACATCTCTTCAAGAAGATATCTAATGCACTCAACATTCGAACGAGTTGTGATCACAAGACCCTCATAAGTCTATTTGGTTAGGAAGTTCTTTGCCAGTCACTGCCTTTTGAGATCGGCCAGGTAGTCGAGGAAGCTTGTCTCTAGCCAGATTAGCCATTCATCGCCTGCAGATTCAAACTGCTTGCAGTCTGCATTCTTCTGATGTATGTGCTGGGTACAATTACTCACGTCCATGAGCACGAACCAGCGGTGCACGGTGTCCATAAATTGCACCGTCGGTCCGACACCCGCGAAGCTTGCGTCGCACGTGTGGCCCGCCTGCTCTTGCAAGAGCTTCATTGCAGCTGTCACGGGAGGAGAAAAAACTTGCACTGCTCTCTGCACGTTCATTTTTTCCATATTCGTAGGGAATACGTGCTTTCTCGTCAAGGCTGCCTTGCTGCATTCTGTAGAGGCTCTTCAAGTGGTTCACTGATATTTCGCCGCCTTTTCCGATGTCACGGGACAAAAACTGTGATCGCAAGTTTTTGATCAGGTGGCACTGATCGAATGCAAGAAAGAGCTTTTGATTCGGTTTTCCAGGGTGGTCAATGCAATGCTTGCGGCTTCCGTTGCACAGAAGTTGCATAGCCAAGACATTGATCTTGTGGGTGTCTGTGACAATGCGCACGACGAAAAATCCTATTTCTTCAACTTCCCTCAGAATGTGTCTCATGAGCATGTGCAGCTCACGGCCAGTGCAGTTTCTCGCGAAAAAGTATGCCACGGGTATTTTGAACGAAACTGAAAGGCCGTTAAGGACGAAACACAAGAGTGAGTTGGCCAACACAGGCTCATTTGTTGTTTCTTTGGGAAGTTCACACCTTAGTCCACTTCGCCGATGAAGGCATCTCTTTGCTTGTGATACAGTAGCCGTTGTTTGACGTGCAGTTCCTGTTTGTACTTGTCGACGGTGTTCTTGAGTCGCTCAATTCGCGTGTTCAAGTCTCGCTTCTTACGTCTCCACTTTCGTTTGTCCATTGCCGAAACCGAGAATAATGACGACACCTGCACGGTCTTAGTGATGCAGCGCTCTCTTGCACCGTTTTCCAGAGGTAGCGGCAGTTCGGTTGCGGAGCAATCCATCGGTGATAACTCTTGAGAGGCGACGTCGACGGATGGCAAGTCATTGAGAGGAAGCGAAGGAGACTCCAGTTGGCTCTCAACTGCTCTTCGTTTCGGCTGTGGTGTGTTACTGGCGCAGCTGCCTCACGTTTTCTCACAGATGCGTCGCTTGTCTCTCTATTTTTCGGAGGCTGCAGGTAGGCAGGATACTCTTCGAAAATGCTGGGAACAGCGTCTTTCCTGAGTTTGCGAATTTAGCAGCCCTCCTTGAAGTCGGAGGAATCGAAGTGTCGGCTGCATACAGTCGAGTAACACGACGTCGTATTCGGTGTCCAATCGTCCAGAGAAATGACCTTTAGCCATTTCGCTCGCAGTTCCAGATCGCTTGGTATCTCGTGGAACGATATGCCCGGCGTTCGTTGTTTGCTCGATGACTTGCAGCGTGGTATGCAGCAGTGCGGCATCTTGTTGGCGCAGGGCACCCCAACTGATTCCACACTGCAGATAGAAAACCAAATTGGTATGTCGAAAGTAATGCAGCATAAAATATGCACCGTAAATCACGGTTTTTATAGTAGTAAATAATATAGGTTGTGACGGCGCTAGCAGCTCGCATGTGGTTCCGTAAAATCGAGTAAACAAACGGTCGCTTCATTCAGTGACACTGAACCTTAACGCTCAGAACGCTGTTTCAACAATAAACGTTCATGTAATTAATTTATTGTACAATGCTCAAGGAATTAAAAGCGATGATTTAGGGCTATGTATTAAACGTACTTCCACTTCCAGCGTCCTGAATTTGTGCTACGATGGCGTAGTGCTGCCTCTTACACTTACATCAGAGCCCACGTTAACATTATCGGTCAGATTTGCAGCGATATGACGTTCTTATCACATGGAATTGCACATACCATTTGTTGTTTTTGAATGTTTACAAGTCGCGTTTTATTCCGCGAGCACTGCACACACTGATTGCGAGTTATTTCATGCTTCCCTGATAGTTCAAACAAAAAAAAAACATAATTAAAACCGTTGCTTCCGCAAGACACACAAGCTTACCTGCGGCCATCACGACGGACACGGGACATTTGCTTGTAGAGCCACTTTGGTAGGTACTTCGAGGAGCCTGAACACGTTGCAGCGTAGCGAACTATGCTTGGTACGCTCCGCAGCATGTACAGGCAAGTATGGGGTGCGAGCGCTTGCGGAGAAGGTAGGCGTAAATCGAGGAGGCAGGGGGAGGGCAGCGGACGTAAAGCCCCTATATATAGGAAGTAGCGACACTCTCCTCCTCCGCCTTCCCTCCTCCTGGTTTCTCCTCTCTTTCGCGCTCCTTTTTCGACCGTTGCGCCGCCTACATCGCTTGAAATACGTGCACTTGTTTATCTTTCGCCGCTGATCAGATTCGACGATCGCCGACTGTGTTCGCCGCTATCGTTGTGCTCCTCGCAGTCGGTAGACGCTTCTCGGGCGAAAATGGCGATGGAGCGTGATCGTAAACAAACGCAGCCAGCGCCCGGCGGCGCGACGGTCCACGTGATGCCATTCCAATCCAATCCAATGGCTACCGCATGTGTGTTTTTGCGCCTCCGTCTCCTTTTACTTTTTCTCGCGCTTTTACAGCTCCGCCACCAAAGCTTTAGTCATCTCCGACCTCGTGAGTGCTCCCGGCGTCTTGCTACAGATTTCTACGGAGCCCCGTTTCCGAGAGAGACCGGCGCTCAGCCGAGTGGTCGCTTAGCTGCTGCTAGGCCTACTCCCCCGCTGCCCCATGGCTACCTCCTCGCCCCATTGGCTTTTCCACATCGGCGCAACTCTCCCACAACTGCAGTCACCCGCATTGCCCAACACCACTACCTCGCCATTCCTCCTCCTCGCCGGTGACGTTTCTCCCAACCCGGGCCCGCCACAACCCACCTGTGCATCCTGCACTAAACGAGTGCGAGACGATCAAGCTGCGCTATGTTGCGATTCCTGTGACGGCTGGTTTCATCGTCGCTGCGTGCACCTAACTATGGCTCAGTATCGCAAACTGGGTTCCTGCAATGACCCTGGCTGTGCCTCGTTTGCTCCTTGCCCAGTTCTGCGACTCCCTCTTCACTGATCCGCAGCCGCAGCTCCCACACTCACCGAGTCATTGTACTACATCCCCCCAAGCACGACTCCAGGACCCCCGGGAAGACCCCGCATGGCACTGGAACTGTGGTACACAAACTGCCGGAGCGTGAAAAACAAACTAGTTGATCTGCAGTCCACAATAGCTGCCCTTCCAGCCAACACAGTTATCCTGCTCACTGAGACGTGGTTGGACCCTGGAGTGCTCGACGGTGAGCTCATGGATATCTCTTCCCACACTATCTTCCGTAGGGATCGCCGTGGTCGAGGCGGGGGTGTCCTCGTTGCTACCCCTGTAGGGATTTCCGCGCACCGTAGGCACGACCTTGAGCACGACGACCTTGAGGCAATCTTCTTGAGCTTCACCTTCCCCGAGGGACTCTTCTTGTTGGATGTGTCTACTGCCCGCCCAAGCTCCGAGATCGCTCCTACAGGTTGCTTGATGCTGCTCTGTCCACAGAAGCTACTAAGCCGTACATTGATGTAGTGCTCATCGGCGACTTCAACGCTCACATTGACTGTGGCAGCACGACGAGCCTCTCTCCAGTGATGCAGCCGATGACACACTCCTTGATACCGTCACTACCGCTGACCTACATCAAGTCTGTCAGCATCCTTCTTACTCATCGCAAGGTCGGCCAGCTTCCTTGACCTCGTCTTTGTCCGCAACATCAGCCGGGTCACCTCCTGCGAGGTCCTTCCTGGTCTCACAGGGAGCGACCATTCTGCCATTGAGATTTCTTATGCGACGACCCTACCACGCAAAGGTCACTTTGCACGAACGTTGTGGCATTTCGGGAGGACAGACCTGGCTCATATGGCTCAGCTAGCTCATTGCTCCCTGGTGCTTAACCACTGGGAGTGACTGTTCCACGAATTTCGACCTGTGGTGCGACTTCATCCAAGCAATCCAAGCAGACTGTGTTCCTCAATCCACCAGGAAAGCTCGTCGACGAAGACCGCCTTGGATTTCTCTTGATATTATTAAGATGGCCAGCCACAAGCGAGCCTTATTTAAGCGTGCTGCGCAGCTCAAGTGCCCTGTAACACTAAAGAAAGCCAAGGATCTCCAGCGCTCAATGAAGGCTACAATCCAA